>NW_019646807.1:9591-19379 GCF_002806865.2 Cucurbita pepo subsp. pepo
AAGGGAGAGGTTCAGCTTCTCATCCAGCTTACCTAGTTCAATCCGAGTGAAAGAAGAATCGGAGTAGAGTCTTTCCTTGAAACACTTTCTTTTGAAGGGACTCTCCTGAATTGTGAAAGGAGTCATTTCTTTCCCCTTTCAGTATCAGACGTAGAGTATTAAGGATCTTGATCAGAGTCAAATAGTTCAACCCTTGGTTACAGGCAGGAGAGTCAAAGAGTGAAAGACAAGAAAGGATCTTGATCAGTGAAATCAGGGACAAGTGATTGAGTTCTGTTCGTAACGTAAACTCTCATGAATAAGGAGTCGTTACAGTTCGTTCAATCAAAGAGCTACTTCACCTATTTGTTCAAGAAGCTCGAGACAAATACAATACATTCTGACTGACTCTCATCTTCTTCTCATCCAGCCTATTTACCGAGTTCAATAATCATCCTCCTCTTTATCTCGTTTAATCAGTCAAAGGTTCAGGATCATTCTTGAAAACCTCTTTGATCCTCGGGTTAAGATCTTCGTTTTCACAAGGTCATCCCTATACACAAGGTCATCCCTATACACTTGGTACCAATCTTCTAACCCCTCGAGACTTTCTAAGACTGAACTTTGGTTTCCCCTATTCCGGACTAAGGCAATTTCCTGAAATTGATCCATATTAGATTGCCTACATATGCAAGGTTCTTCATCTTTCTTCATCACGTAAGCACACGCAGTTCCACACCCACCCTTTGTCTAATTTCACATCCCTCGTTCTCCCCTCCCGCTCCGGTAATCCTGCCCTCATCTTTTTCGTGGCCGTATGCTTTGAGGCATCTTTTGCTATGAGTCCTGCATGAAAAGGGTCTCCACTCTCCTCGGGGGATTCCTTGACTACCATAATAGCGAGACTATAAAGAAAGGACAGTAAAATAGCGAGACCGAGTGAAGCTACTGAAACTGAATATGCTTTACCGAATGAAAGAGTGAAATCTGGTTCAGGTGAATGAGCAAATCTTTCGTCTTTCTTCGTTTACTATTCAAGAAAAGAGAACGAATGAATAGAATATGCTTTTGACCTTCTTTACTGTTAAAGAATATAGGTTAATGGGAAGGAGAAAGAATCAATCAATAGGGAGAGGAGCGAAGCAGCTTTACCGACAGATGATTGAGCTTGACCTTCTTCTTGACTTACAGTAAACTCTCATTCATCCTTTGTCTTTGATTGAATGAACGAGTAGGTGTTTGTTGTTTGGTCAGGGAATATCGTATAAGGTGTAGGTTCCGGTTCAGGTTCTTCTTCTAGCTTTACCGAGGGAAATCCGTCTGTCTCATTAATAAGGAAAGGAGTCTCCCTGATAGTTGCTTTCGGCTTTCAAAGCGGCTAACTAACTAACTAACTCATTCATTTATTCAAAGACTGTAAACTCTCTTTCCTCTTTAGGCTTTCCAGAGTTTAAGACAGAGTGAAAGAAGTAATAAATAGGGAGTGAACGATCATGAATTGAATATGCTTTCTTTACAGTCGTCTAGTAGTATATATAAGAACAAGAACAGATGGTAATAGATAGGAGGGGCAATGGAATTGCTTTACCGAGTGAGTGTTTGAATCTATAGGTGTAGGTGAATGAGCTTTACCTTCTTCCTTCTCATCCTGCCTATTTATCTCGGTTACTCTTCGGTCATATAGGTTCGTGAGTAAGTAGAGTAGAGTAGCTCGACTGTCAAGCTGCTAACTCCTTCCTTCCAACCCAGCAAGCAAGAAAGCAAGCAAGGATCAGAGAAAGAATGAATCGTTAGTCTTTCCTTCCTCATTACCTTGTTCAATTAGGGAGAGAGAGTCAAGTCAATTCATTAGTTTACCTCGTCTTTGAGTGTCAACCACTGACCATACTCTTTTTCTTATTGAATAGGGATAGAGGGTTACGAGAAGCTCGACGAGACTGGAGAAGTTTAGCTTTATTTAACCTATTTACCGAGTGAAAGAAATAGTCCATTCATTAGCGTAGAGTTCAAGGATAGCAGTCTCTTAGATTTGAATGTGTATAGCAATATCTAGCCAGCCTTCCGAACAAAGAAGAAGAAGAAGAAATACGAATAGGTTCCATCAGTTTAAATAGGTGAAGCAGCCGGAGTTCAGTTGAAGTAGCGAAGGGAATACAGGGTCAGGTTCTTCAAATAGCTTGACCTTCTTCTTTTCTTACAGTTCAGGGGTTCAGTAGTTAAGTAGAATGAATCTTGAGTTGAGTCTTTGGTTACAGTTCAAGAATAAATAGGGACAAGTGATTGAGTTCAGTTCGTTCAGTTTCATTCATCTTGCTTGAGTCTTTCTGTTGAGTCTTTCAAAGCTGCTAATGAATTCACTATCTCTTATCTTTTTCAAATAGGTAAAGGAGTGAAGGAGAAAGACAGACTGCCTACTATTTACTTACCGAGTGAAAGAAGATGAAGAAGTAATAGTCCTGGAGTTTACAGTTTGTGTTTGAAGGAGAAGGAATAAGGAGTTCAGTTCAGACTCTTCTTTCTTTCATTTGTTTCGTCTAAGCAGAAGGGAAGCGACTGATTGAAAGGATTCTTCTTCGGACGTAGAGTGCTTTTGATTTGCATTTACCAATAGTATAGGCCGTACACTTATGTATGGTTATAAGATAAGTTAGGGGGGCGGGTTTAGGGATAATCAGGCTAAAGAAAGAATCAATGAGTCGTACACTTATTCACAATTTCTCCTGGTGTGCAAGAGTGTGAAACTCCAATCAGAGAAGATATAATTGGGTGGAGGAGACAAGATGAAGCAAGGTATTGCCTTCTCTTCTTCTTGACTTCTGCTTGAAAGACTCAAAGACAGAACTCCGTAACCTGTCCCTTCTTTCATTGAACGAGATAAACTGAGGATTGAATGGACTCTCTTGTAAACTCATGAACCTTTGACTGATGGAAGGCGGTAATAATAGGTAGGTGTTTGATTTCACTCTTGATCTTCTCCTTTGTTTAAATCATAAGGATCAAGACTGAAGCCAGATGAATGAGACGGAACGAACTGAACTCTTGAACCTATCCTAGTTACAGTTCTATAATCAATGGAATTAGCAGGTAATATCTATCGTATAAGGTTCAGTCGCTGTAAGGAATGTACTCTCCCTTCTTTCTTTCACTGTAACCTCGTTCAATCAGTCAAAGGTTCAGTCTCATAATTTCTTTAGAGTTCAATCAGGTTCAGGAGAAAGAATCTTGTCTGTCTTGCTTCAGTCTTTCAATTCTCTTTTCTTTACTATCCTATAAAGGTGATTGAGCTTAGCTTCTCTTTCTTTCTCGTCAGGTTACGGTTCAGGGCAAGGAGTGAAAGAAGGTTCATCAGTCATAGTCCAGGAGTTTACTGTAATAACAAACAAGAAAGGTAATCTCGGTTCAGTAGCTCAGGGAATATTGGTTCAGACTTCCAGAAACCAAAATTGGATCCATCGAACTTCTCAATTCTAATCTTTGAACTTTCAACTTCACAGATCGTGATTAATTTTTCCTTGCTTTGATACCAGTTGTTAGGATCGCACAACAATGCACACGCTCGATCTAGATGAACACAAAGAAAATGATAGAGAAAATTGGAAGGAGAACTTTGGCTAAAAGGATTCTGTATTGATGACTTCAGGTATGTACAACAAGAGAGAGTACAGAGAATAGAAAGTACATTTCCAAAGCTTTACTGGACGGGATATATATATGGTTCAGTCTACTAAATATAGCTTTACCAGATTTAACCATCTACTATATATAGCTATTTACCATATATAGCTTTACCGGATATAGCTTTACCATATATCGCTTTACCAAATATAGCTTTACTGGATATAGCCATTGACCAAGCTATAAATACAGGGAGCAGACTCCATAACTCAACAAGGAGTTCAATTCAGACTCTTCTTTCTTTCATTTGTTTCGTCTAAGCAGGAGAAAGAAGCCAAGGTAGCTCAAGTCATAAAGGGGCAGGTGATTGAGTTCAGTTCTACAACTCTTGCTTGAGTTTTCACTTACAGTGAGAATGAATCTTGCTTGAGTAAGGAGTGTTTACAGTTCAATCCGGGAAGGAAGAAGGTCATATCGATTCGGTTGCTGATCATACAGACAGCCTATTTCCCCTCTTTACTGTTTAAGAATAACTCACAATAACCGCACAGCACAAGGAGTGAAGGATCATTAATGGTGCCGAGGTTCATGAGTTCAGTTCTACAACTCTTTCTTTCTTTCTTCTTTACAGGAGTGAAAGGAGAAGAGACCGGACCATATGTCTTGTTCAGTCTCAGTCATAAGGAGTTTAGGCTCGCCCTTCTTTCTTGTTCACAAGAGAATGAGGTTACTGTTCCAGAATTAATAGGAAAAGGAGCAACTAAACCAATACAAGAAAATCAGGAAGGAGGAAGGAGCTCACACACTTGACTTTGATTTAAAGAATAAGAGGAGCAGGGTGAAAGAATGAATGAATCTTGACTCTACCTTCAATCAAAGAAAGTATAGTATAAGTTTGGTTACAGTTCCGTCATTCATGTACTTACTCTACTGTGAAGAAAGAAAGCAACTAATTAATCTTTAGTTGTTACAGTCTGAACTTAATTAATAAGCAGCAGAAAGAGAAGTAAGTAGTTGTTCATCAGTTTACTGTTTAAGAAGGGAGGGGATGGAAGAAGTTGTTCTGTCTCATTCTTTCTTTAATGGTTAGTTAGTCTTTGTTTCAATGAAGTAATAGCAACGAGTATAAGGTCCGAGAAGAAATGCTTTCTATTCTTCAATCTCAATCAAGTAATAATATTGGTTTAGGCTTAATAGTGAAGGGTTGTTGTTCAGTCAGTCTTTCAAAGACAGTAAACTCTCTGGCTGACTAGCTTGCTTTAGTCTTTCCTTTCAGTATCAGTATCAATAGTTTACCTACTTCTTCCCTCCGTCCGTAAACTATTCTTTCTATTTACCTATTGAGTGTAAGAATAAAGGGAATGAATTAATTGTTCTTTAGTCTACTTGCCTCCTTCTTTCTTCTTGTCTTGAGGAATAAGTCGTTAAGTTCGTAAACTAACACCTATTACATTTACAGAGTAAGGGAAAAGGTGAATGAAGCTTTAGTTTGTCTCCCTTCTTTCACAAAGACTGTAAAGAAAGCATAGGGCAAGTATTTCATATGCAAGTTAATTTAATTAATGATCAAGAGAAGAAAGGATAGATAGATAGCTGCTTGTAACCCTCTTTCCTTTTATTCAAAGACAGTATGAGTAAGTAAGACAGTAAACTCTTTGGCTTTCGATAGTCTTTACTTGTTCTTTAGGTTTAAGGTAAGGAATCAGATAATGAATCTTTAGTCAGTCTTTCCTTTCTTGTTCAATATACTAAAAAGGTAACAAACAAGATACATACTCATAGGGTAACAATATACTCTTCTGGTAACAAACAAGATACAATACATACTCCTAGGGTAACAATATACTAGAAAGGTAACCATATACTCCTAAGGTAATAGAATAGACGACAGAGTATTAAGGTTCCAGCATTGGAGGAATAAATATAGCTTGAGGATTGAATGAGTGAAGTTAGGTAAGAGCTTTCGGAATGAAGTAGCTCGTGAGGGAGTGCCTTGTTGCAGTTACCCTTGTTGTAGTTGTATAGAGGTGGGCAGGAGGAGCGGAGTAGTCTTCTTTCTTTCTTGACTTTGTTCTTGTTCAATCAGGAGAGATAGTCAGTCTCTTTCTTGGCAAGTCTGATTAATCCTTCTTTGCTTTCCTTTTCTACTGTAAAGATTCAGAGAATAAGCAAAAGATAGGTTGGTTACGACGGCTAACTAGGAATCCGAGCGAGGACACTTCCTGATAGTGGTTCCAGGTCAAGTGAAGGAGTTAAGGAGAATGAGAAGAGGAGTTTAGTCTTTACTTGTGAAAGAATAGGATCATGAATGAGCTTAGCGTTACTTTCTCTTCAGTGTAAGTAGAAAGAACCCATGAGAGCTTCCTGTAGAGCCGACGGATTGAATAAGAACACAAATACGGGCCTTTCCTTGTTTGAGACCTGCAGACTGCTTTCTCGTGTTCTCGAATAGCTAAACCACCGTTGACGAGGTTCCACTAATAGAGGTTAAGTAGTTCATGAGCTTAACCCTCTTCTTCTCTTACAGTTCAAGAAGGGACAAAGGGAATGGACAAAGGAAAGAGGTGTTTGTTGAGTCTAATAATTCAGTCTTAGTTTACGTACTCTTCAGTCTTGAAAGCGAAAGGAAGTCAAGAAGTCAGCCACATTCTCTATCAATCCTTTCTTTTACCGAAAAGTGATTCAAAAGAGACCAAAGAGAGAGTAGTTAGTTAAGTCCTACATCTATGATGAAGAAAGAGAAGAAAGGATAGATAGATAGCTGCTTGTAACCCTCTTTTCTTTTATTCAAAGACAGTACGAGTAAGTAAGACAATAAACTCTTTGGCTTTTGATAGTCTTTACTTGTTCTTTAGGTTTAAGGTAAGGAATCAGATAATGAATCTTTAGTCAATCTTTCCTTTCTTGTTCAATATACTATCAAGGTAACAAACAAGATACATACTCATAGGGTAACAATATACTCTTCTGGTAACAAACAAGATACAATACATACTTCTAGGGTAACAATATACTAGAAAGGTAACCATATACTCATAAGGTAATAGAATAGATGACAGGGTATTAAGGTTCCAGCATTGGAGGAATAAATATAGCTTTTGGATTGAATGAGTGAAGTTAGGTAAGAGCTTTCGGAATGAAGTAGTTGGTGAGGGAGTGCCTTGTTGCAGTTGCCCTTGTTGTTGTTGTATAGAGGTGGGCAGGAGGAGCGGAGTAGTCTTCTTTCTTTCTTGACTTTGTTCTTGCTCAATCAGGAGAGATAGTCAGTCTCTTTCTTGGCAAGTTTGATTAATCCTTCTTTGCTTTCCTTTTCTACTGTAAAGATTCAGAGAATAAGCAAAAGATAGGTTGGTTACGACGGCTAACTAGGAATCCGAGCGAGGACACTTCCTGATAGTGGTTCCAGGTCAAGTGAAGGAGTTAAGGAGAATGAGAAGAGGAGTTTAGTCTTTACTTGTGAAAGAATAGGATCATGAATGAGCTTAGCGTTACTTTCTCTTCAGTGTAAGTAGAAAGAACCCATGAGAGCTTCCTGTAGAGCCGACGGATTGAATAAGAACACAAATACGGGCCTTTCCTTGTTTGAGACCTGCAGACTGCTTTCTCGTGTTCTCGAATAGCTAAACCACCGTTGACGAGGTTCCACTAATAGAGGTTAAGTAGTTCATGAGCTTAACCCTCTTCTTCTCTTACAGTTCAAGAAGGGACAAAGGGAAGGGACAAAGGAAAGAGGTGTTTGTTGAGTCTAATCATTCAGTCTTAGTTTACGTACTCTTCAGTCTTGAAAGCGGAAAGAAGTCAAGAAGTCAGCCACATTCTCTATCAATCCTTTCTTTTACCGACAAGTGATTCAAAAGAGACCAGAGAGAGAGTAGTTAGTTAAGTCCTACATCTATGATGAAGAAACTAGGTTACGGAAAGACAGACGGTGTAAGGAAGTAGTTCATTAAGGAGACAGACAAAACCAAAGCTAAGGGACGAAGCGACCAATCAGATCGAGAAGAAAGAATAACCAATACCAAGCGTTAAGGAAGGAATCAATCCTTTGACAGTTAAAGCTAAAGTAAAGCAAGCACCAAAGAATGAATACTAATTCAATCAACAAGTTACGGAGAAGGGGAAAGAGTTAGTGAGCAGGGAAAAGAAAGAGTGAACGCACGCATCTTGTCTTGCTTAAGCTTTTCTCCTGAGTCTTGAAACAAACAAACCAACCAAACCCAAACACTATTGGTTTCNCTAATAGAGGTTAAGTAGTTCATGAGCTTAACCCTCTTCTTCTCTTACAGTTCAAGAAGGGACAAAGGGAAGGGACAAAGGAAAGAGGTGTTTGTTGAGTCTAATCATTCAGTCTTAGTTTACGTACTCTTCAGTCTTGAAAGCGGAAAGAAGTCAAGAAGTCAGCCACATTCTCTATCAATCCTTTCTTTTACCGACAAGTGATTCAAAAGAGACCAGAGAGAGAGTAGTTAGTTAAGTCCTACATCTATGATGAAGAAACTAGGTTACGGAAAGACAGACGGTGTAAGGAAGTAGTTCATTAAGGAGACAGACAAAACCAAAGCTAAGGGACGAAGCGACCAATCAGATCGAGAAGAAAGAATAACCAATACCAAGCGTTAAGGAAGGAATCAATCCTTTGACAGTTAAAGCTAAAGTAAAGCAAGCACCAAAGAATGAATACTAATTCAATCAACAAGTTACGGAGAAGGGGAAAGAGTTAGTGAGCAGGGAAAAGAAAGAGTGAACGCACGCATCTTGTCTTGCTTAAGCTTTTCTCCTGAGTCTTGAAACAAACAAACCAACCAAACCCAAACACTATTGGTTTCTTCCGTTACTTTGACTCAACAAAAAAGACTGGAACAAGAGCTTGAAAGAGAGGCCGACAGTTCACTCTAATTCAGCAATATTTTAGTCTTTTTTCAATCAAGTTTTAATCAAGAAATAGAGTAAGTGGTCCGGGAAGATATATCAATATTGTTTTATTGTATTTCTATTTGTTCTGTGTACGTCAGATTAGCTTTACCTTGTTTGTCTGTAAAGAATGTTGTTGTTTGTCTGGACGTCAGGTAAGCTTTACCTTCCTCCTCTTTAATGTAAATGTTGTTGTTAGAGTTAGAGTTGTTGTTAGAGTTAGAGTTAGAGAGAGTTAGAAGTTAGAGTTAGAGTTAGACGTTAGGGGAGTAGCTTTACCTTCCTCCTCCGTAATGTAAATTATTGTTGTTGTTGTTGTTGTTGTTGTTGTTAGACGTCATGTTAGGGGAGTAGCTTTTCCTTCCTTTAATGTAAATGTACTTGTAGTTGTTGTCTTCATCAGGGGATGAGTTTCGTCTTTCAAGTAGAATCAAAGAAAAGAGACACTCAAATAGTTCAACCCGAGTAAAAGAAGAAGGATTTCATATGCTTTACCTCCTTCAATCAGTCAAAGATGAATAAGTAGGGATAGGTGAACAATAACTTACGGGAATATGGGTTCATTCAGTCTCTTTCCTCTTTCGCCTTTCAAAGCAGCTAAGGCAATGGAACTTTACCTTGTTGGAGAGGGGTGAAACCACTCGACCAAAGGGCGAGACCGAAAGGAGAGGGGCAGGATAAAAAACCAAAGCTAAGGAGCGAAGGGAATAGAAGTTAAGGGGCAGGTTCCAGAGTAAGTAGCTCTCCTGTCAGCTAATTCATTTCATATCCCTTCTTTATAGAACAGTAAAGGACAATTCCTCTTTCTTGTCTTGCTTCAGTCTTTCCTTTTATTCAAACACACACAGTAAACTCTGATTCATAAGGAGTTGGGTGTTTACTGTTCCTGTTCCGGAGTAAGTAGCTCTACTGTCAAGCTGCTAATGAATGGCCGGACTCTACCTTCTTTCTTTGTTCCGGGTCTGGTTCCGGAGTAAGTAGCTCTCCTGTCAGCTAATTCATTGATTCTTGAACAGTAAAGGAATATCTTCTTCTAGAATTCTATTCAGGGTCAGAAGTAAATAGATCCACAAAAAGAGTGAAATCAACCACCTATGTTATTTACCGAGGGAAAGAAGGGAATGGAATATCGGGCCAGGTTCCGTCATTCATTTACTCGACTGTAAAGCAGCTAAGGAGTGAAACCGCTCGACCAAAGGNTGCTCGACCTATAGGGAGAGGAGTTCAATCTGGTTCGTTCCAGTCAGGGTTGAAGGAAGTAGCTCAAGTCATATAGGAAAAGG
>NW_019646809.1:0-1236 GCF_002806865.2 Cucurbita pepo subsp. pepo
CAAAGAAGATGATTGAATGTAATGCTAGACGGGTTGAAAACGATATGACAATGGACGAGCTATGTGTAACACACGAGCTCGAGAAGTATGAAATTTTTTGATATTCCGTTGTAACTTACCGGGATAAGAGTGCGATAAGAGCCTACAAGTAGTAGGTTACTTATTGAACATTTTTATAGTCACCTCTTTCCCATTTTTCTCACATGTTCATAGGTTACTAGTCGGGTAGTGGAGTGTTCAAGAGTTGTCCGGTCAAACAAGGTTAGTCTTGGAGTGAATCCATCTTAATATTTTGGGTTTTCTATTGAAACCTACCACGGTTGGTTTATGGACATGGGTAAAGATAACATAAAGTTTCGTCTTCATCTTAAGGCGAAAGACTGGTTGGGCCGTATACGCAACTATGAGGTTGTTGTGCTTGTTGAGCACTTTTTCTCCAAGAGAATCAAGATTCTCGAACCTTTCAAGTTTTGCGGTTCACCGCTGCTTGAAGGTAAGTGGATTCAAATACCTAATCTTAAGGAGCGTGGCTTGCAAGTGGTTATAAAGTTTATAGTGGAACAGCACAAAATTATATTTGGAGATTGTTTGAAATTCGATAACATTTATGAAGGTTGGTATTTTGAGATGTGTCCAAATAGCCTAATTGCATATTAAGGCGATGGACTTTCTAGGACGTTGTCTCAATTATGAAATTATTATTGTGGAAGAGAAACAAATTTTGAAGCAAAATATCATCATTATATTTTCTCCTTAACACTGCGTTG
This sequence comes from Cucurbita pepo subsp. pepo, assembly GCF_002806865.2. Classification (NCBI taxonomy): domain Eukaryota; kingdom Viridiplantae; phylum Streptophyta; class Magnoliopsida; order Cucurbitales; family Cucurbitaceae; genus Cucurbita; species Cucurbita pepo. Next base: position 768 of record NW_019646809.1, read on the forward strand.
GGCCTATGGATCTACCCAAGGTCGAGAAGTGGATTAAAATCAGTAATCTTCAGTTTTCATTTATGCAAGAGGTATCAAAGTTTGCATTGGATGACTTCAACGTTAAGTCTGGAGATAGCTTCAAATACGATGGCATTTACGATGGTTGGTATATGGAGATGGGTCAGGACAACATAAAGTTTCGTATTCATTTAAAGGCAAAAAACTGTCTTAGTCGTATGCACCACTATAAATCTTATGTATATGTAAAGCAATTTCTCAATAAAAGTATCAAGATGGTTGAATATTTTAAGCTTATTGAAAGAAAGGGTTGAAACTCCCTTTATATTTTGTAACATGTGATGATTACAAAAAATCGTGTTTGGCTATCTATAAAGAAATAGTCATGCAAGAAAGAAATAAATCTTTTCAAGCATACATCCCCTTGAGTCCAACATCAAACATCTATCAATTTGTTATATTTTTTTTT
>NW_019646809.1:1762-5054 GCF_002806865.2 Cucurbita pepo subsp. pepo
TGATAGGTATAAGAACGTTAAGGCTATGATAAGGTAGGGAATGATATGACCACGAATTGTTTACGATATGACATGTTTATGATACGATATATTGTGATGTAATATGTTATGTTTAGATTGTTTTGTGTGACCATTGAGGTAATTGTTGAATGAATTGCATGTTATGAAATGACATGTTAAAAGCATGGAGCGTTATGTTATGTTCTCTAAATTGTATGTATACAGCATGTTATGAATGACATGATATCACGATAAATGAAATGAAATGTAACCCCGTTAGGATTATGTATGATACGTAGACTGAAAAAATGAGAAATGACATGTTAAGCATGAAAGATGATAGCGGGGATATATTCATTAATGATAAAAGTAGAAATATTGGGAACCTCATGCATTATGTGTGCTCATGTATTTGGGGGGTACCCCTCTTCCATCACGAGGGTACGGACGCGTACATCCAATGGCAGGACAACGATCATTATGTTTTGCATAGCGTTGCCGTGACGATTACTAGTTCTAACGGTGTCCAGCCTAAGGAGCACCTAGAGTATGCTCACCCAACAAGGAAAGTGGCCCAGCAGTGTAGGAACTGACTGGTGAACCCATACTCGCATGTATGGGCTGTGTGTAGAGTATATGGTACATGTCCAAATTACCCGTTAGGACAGTACTGTAGGAAAATAGATTGAAAGGATAGGTCCCGTCATTGCATTCATTTGTTCTTGCATTTAACCCCAATAGTTGGGTCACCTATTGAGTATTTCATTAAATACTCAAGCCATGTGCTACTACATTTTTCAGGTTAAGGCAAGACATTCCTGTACGGCTGACAACGGTATCGCAACTTGAGACCATGGCACATGCATAGGATAGTTGTATTTATTTTCTTAGGCTTAGGCTAGAATAGGATGTTTTTAACTTAAACGCTTATTTATTTTAGTTAGTCTTTTGTTGTGTCATTTTAAAGATGTTTTCGAAACACGCAAGTCCATGACTGTATTTTAAGATAAAGGATATATTTTATGGAATTTAAATGAAGTCTTCCGAATTCAATGTTTAGGATATGTACACAGTAGCGGCTTTAAATGAAGTAGAAAATTTCAGGTCGTTACAGGCTAGCCTCAAATTTCTTAGAGTTTAAAATAAGGTTCATGGATATCTACTACGTTAAGATTGCGATGAGAGTCTACAAGTAGATTATTTAGTATTTTTATGCTCACCATTTTCCTTTCTTTTTCAGGTGTTGGTAAGCTATATGTTGAGGTAGAGCGTTTGAGAGCTGTGGTGTCATGGAGGGGTCGTTTCGGAACGTTATTCCATTTTTGTACTGGAGTCTTTTATTTATGAGTTGTAATTATACCTCGAACTTTTTTCCCTGTTTGTAATAAATTTGGACTCATTTCAGGATTCACGACGCAGAATTCAGAATTCAGAATCAGGTTGTGACATGTCCTATGCCCATGAGTCAGAACATGTTTGTATTCAGATCAGAATTCAAAACTTGTTTGTGATAAAATCCGGTCATGACACTCTCTATGCCCATAATTAAAATTATGATTCATAATTCAAAATTAGGATCTGATGGACCAACCTTCCTTGCACCATGATCAAATTACTTTCCTCACAAACCAATATGGGTCCCTTTAGCAAGTTTTGTTCTCACTCAAATGCTTTCTAGCAAAATTCTCAACCGGTCACAAAACATTAATTTTCAAGTTCCTGTCATTGACCGACAAAAAAGGAAGGTGCACCTTGTTGACATAGGTAATAACTTTCCATTCCTTTTAGCGTCTTAGTCATCTTATCTTCGTAATCGCTCTCATTCGAGTATGGTATCAATTCATTCATATACTACTCATTTGCTCCAACATCACATTTGTGACCTTCGATTTTGTAGAAATGTATTTCATGGGATTCTTTATGTTTTTCTTTTTTTCCATGTATGTTCATAGTTTTCTTTTGAAACTAATTCATAGTTCACTAACTAAACCAAAATGAAATGTAGAGTAAACACAAAAATAATAAAATAATATTTTTTAGAAAAAAAAATCTATTTTAAAAAATGCACGTTTTTTTTTTCTCGAGAAATTAATTTTTTAAAAAAGAAATATGTAAAACATTATGGTTTAATGTTTAAAAGAAGTGGGCCATTGGTTTTGAATGGTCAAAGAATATTTTAAGTATGTGAATTTAAGGTCAAAGAAATATATTCCATTCAAACTAACAAAAAGCTGCAAGCTTCATAGAATGAACTCATTTATGCACCAGATAAACTTAAGTGAACATACTCATGTAAATTCTCCATAATAAACTAGACTTCTAATCGCCGCTCATGATCCTAGAGTACAAAGTCTACTGAAAACGTTTTGATCTAGGTTAACGTGTAAATCGCACTAGCTGTAAGCTTATAATCTTAACTAAGTTCTCTGATGCAAATGCATGCTTTGCTAGGGAGATATACCAATCGGTTACCCAAGCACATAATCCATAATTTAAACTTCGTCTCGATCATATTTGGGAGCTAAGGAGATATCTTGGATTTTAAGGGCGGCTAGGTGATTTAACCCAGATTTCTAGCAACAAGTTGATGTGCAGCTCTATGCAATGCACAGGTCATGGTTTAGATTGAAGACGGCTCTGCGCACAAGTCATGGTTTGGTTAACCTAACTCTAACGCACTAGATCTGTGCACATAAACAATGTAGCACATTATGTGTGACAGTCCAAGTCCTTTCTGTTGGATGATGAAAGTCTCACATCGAATAATTTAAGGAATGATCATGAGTTTATAAGTGAGGAATACTAACTCCATTGGTATGAGGCCTTTTGGGGAAACCCAAAGCAAAGCCATGAGAGCTTATGCTCAAAGTGGACAATATCATACCATTGTGGAGAGTCGTGTTCGTCTAATGCTTCCCCTCAAGGGTTTAAAATGCGTCTACTAGGTCAAAACACGTGTACCAGGGAAAGATTTCCACGCCCTTATAAAGAGTGTTTTGTTCTCCTCTCCAACCAACGTGGTATGTTAAAAGAAGTGGATGATCTAAACAATGAAAGAAAGTATAACGATCTTTCAAGTCAAAGAACCATATTCCAATGAAAAGAATATTAATCTTATATTTTTAAAAGCATCAATCTTATCTTCTTAAACTTTGATTCCACATTCAATGAGTTCTATAAATACCCACAACTACTAACCAAACAAAACCACAGCAAAGAAACACAAAGTTTCCTCATACTATATATCAAACTACGCCATGAGTGTTGCAGTCAAGGTTTGCGGCCAAGTACC
>NW_019646809.1:18185-19222 GCF_002806865.2 Cucurbita pepo subsp. pepo
TTTCATAGTAATTCCTGGATCTTCGGAGAAGAAGTGGATAAAAATTCCTAATGTTCAGGTGCCGTTAGTGCAAGAGCTAGCAAAGTTTGCCGTGGATGAACATAATAATAAAAGTGGAGAAGGCCTAAAATACATTGAAATCTGCGACGGCTGGTTTATGGACCTGGGTCAAGACAACATAAAGTTTCGTCTTCATCTTAAGGCGAAAGACTGGTTGGGACGTATACGCATCTATGAGGCTGTTGTGCTTGTTGAGGACTTTATCTCCAAGAGAATCAAGATTCTCGAGTCTTTCAAGTTTTTCGGTCCTCCATCATCGGTTAAACCCGGGTGGATTCAAATACCTAATCTTAAGGAGCTTGGCTTGCAAGTGGTTATAAAGTTTATGTTGGAACAGATCAAAATTAAATTTGGAGATAGTTTGAAATTTGATTGCATTTATGAAGGTTGGTATGTTGAGTTGTGCCCAAACAGCCTAAAGTACCGTTTCCATGTTAAGGTGATAGACTTTTTGGGGCGTTCTCTCAAACTTGAGGTTATTATTATCGAAGAGAGACGTGACCGTCTAAGAATCTTGAAGCTGGTCTCTATCATTGTCATAGTATCTCCTGAACCTCCAGAGAAGAAGTGGATAAAAATTCCTATTCTTCAGGCGCCATTAGTGCAAGAGTTAGCAAAGTTTGCCGTGGATGAATATAGTTCAAACAGAGTAGGCCTAAAATTAGTTGAAATCTATGACGGCTGGTTTATGGACCTGGGTCAAGATAACATAAAGTTTCGTCTTCATCTTAAGGCGAAAGATTGGTTGGGACGTATCCGCAACTATGAGGCTGTCGTGCTTGTTGAGCACTTTTTCTCCAAGAGAATTAAGATTCTCGAATCTTTCAAGCTTCTCAGTCCACCGGTTGAAGGCAAGTGGATTCCAATACCTAATCTTAAGGAGCATGGCATAGAAGCGCTTGTAAAGTTTATAGTGGAGCAACTCAAAATTCGATGTGGAGATTGTTTGAAATTCGATAGCATTTATGAAGGTTGGT
>NW_019646810.1:0-898 GCF_002806865.2 Cucurbita pepo subsp. pepo
TCATAGAGATATACGACTCTTTATTCTAAGAAAAATCTATACAATCTAAAATTCGTCTGCTCTAATATTAATGGTTGTTGTAATAGCCCAAAAATAAATAAAGAAATAAACAAATAAAAATAATTATAAAAATAGTTAAAATAATAATAATAATAAATTAATTAAAATTAAAATTAAAATTAAAATTAAAAAATAATAAAAAAAAAATTTCCCCACTCCTCTCCATTAACCTCTCATCCCTTCCCACAATTATCTATCCTCAACCATCCTTACCCCAACTCCAAAAGAAAAAAAAAAAAAAAAAAAAAAAAAAGAAAAACAACAATGGTCAGATTTTAGCAGAAGTAAAATGGGCTTTCAACACATTGCAGATTTAGAGATTTTTGTTTGTTATTAAGGTAAAATCCTATCTCAGATTTTCTTTTCTTATGGTTATAAGAAATTAATTTATGATCAAATCTTCTTTCATATTTTAACGATCCAGTAATAATCAGATTTCATATCCCATTGATTAGGTTTTGTTAGTCTTTTTTTTTTAAGTTATAAAAAATAAGGTTACAAGGTTATATTCAATAAAATTTTAGTTGGCAGATCTATAAACTAGAAGATCGTAGCCAAACAATCAACTTACAATTAGACTTACAATTGGCCAATAATATCTGTTTACACAATTGAAAAACCTATTTACAAATGAAAATAATTAGAGAGAGGGAGGGAGATTGAGGAAAGATTTGTTGAACACGATTTAACCATAAAATAGTAAATATTAGAGGGCAATGAACTCCTTTAAATTTTGTCAATCAGAATTTTACGATGGCCAATGTAAATTAGAGAAATAATTTTGTAGAGTTCAAACTTGAAACTGATGTCATGAGCTCATATAGGTTGACTCGGATTT
>NW_019646810.1:2814-3686 GCF_002806865.2 Cucurbita pepo subsp. pepo
TCATATGAGTGAGAGCTAAAAATGATAGATGTTCAAGAAGGGAAATTTGGTCTAGTGGTATTATTCTTGCTTAGGGTGTGAGAGGTCTTGAGTTGACATCTTAGAATGCCCCTATCCTTAATTCTCTTATTACTTCAGTTATCAATTTACTCGCACGTTTTTTCTAGCATGGTATGGTAGCAAGGGACGAAGTATGGTTAAATAGTAGCAACGAATGCTCAACGTATTATAAATATTGTTAAATGGTATGGTAGCAAGGGACTAGTAAAATTGTGAAAGGGACAAAGTAAATCCCAAAGGAATGCACATATGCTATGGCAATGTAGCTTCAACCATAATAATTTTGAGTTGGGTTATTCATAATCTTAAAGGCACAAGGTAGGTTCTAAAGCACAAAAACATGTGGATAAATTTTAAATATAGAGGTCCATAAAACATATGGACTAGCAACTAAAAATTATAGATTCACTATAAGGGCATTTGGTCTAGTGGTATGATTCTCGCTTCGGGTGCAAGAGGTCTCGAGTTCGATTCTCGAAATGCCCCTTCATTAGAGATTGTAGAATAAAACGAAGTAAATAAATACAATAAAATGACACACGTTAAATGCATACATTCTCATGGCATTTGGTCTATGTCTTAATCTTTTATTTAGTATAGGCATTTATGCTTACCATCTTAATAAACCATGAAAAAAAAAGAAGAAAAACAAAAATTAAGGCAATCTTTTATTTAGTAGGGGCATTTATGCTTACCATCTTAATAAACCATGAAAAAAAAAAGAAGAAAAACAAAAATTAAGGCAATTAAAACTATAATGATAATGNTAGGGGCATTTATGCTTACCATCTTAATAAACCATGAAAAAAAAA
>NW_019646810.1:18477-19203 GCF_002806865.2 Cucurbita pepo subsp. pepo
CAAGAATGTCTTGGTTTAGTGAAGGAGTGATTGAGTGCCCCATGGTAGCAATTGCTGTAACTCACTAAAGTATCGTTGTAAATTAATAATTTTTGGGTACATTATTACATTTGCTAAACCTGAGTGGATTAAAAAAGATTAAGTCAATTCACTAATAGAATTTGTTTTAAATCTCAGCATGTCAAGCTCAATAGTACAATTACTCGCTTCTGAGAAATTAAACGACGACAATTACGCAACAAGGAAATCAAACCTAAACACAATACTTGCAAATGATGATTTGAGGTTTATTTTAACTGAGGAATGTCCCCTAAACCCCGGCTCAAATGCAAACCGAATAGTTTAGGATGCATATAACAAAAAGGGTAAGGGGAAAGATAAGATTCCTACTACCCCAAATGCAATGTTTAAAATGCAGATAATGGAAAATGTTTCCATTGCAATAAAAACGGGCATGGGAAAAGTCATTGCCCAAAATACCTTGCAGAGAAGAAAGCCGAAAAGGCACAACAAGGTAAATATGATTTACTAGTTGTAGAAATATGTTTAGTAGAGTATGATCACTCAACTTGGATACTGGATTCAGGGGCCACTAATCATATTTGTTTTTTTTTTTTTTCAAGAAACTAGTTCCTAGAGAATGCTTGTGGAAGGCGAGATAACACTCGGGGTTGGAACAGGAGAAGTTGTCTCAGCAATATCAGTAGGAAATTTAAAGTTGTTTTT
>NW_019646811.1:0-4718 GCF_002806865.2 Cucurbita pepo subsp. pepo
TAAAAAAAAATAAATAAAATAAAAAAATAAAAAAATATCCAACTAGGGACAGAAATAAATGGAGAAAATTGAGATGCTTCGTGGCAGTTTCACTAATTAATTATAGAGGTTCCACAATCAAAAGGAATAAAAACTTTCCTGCCTCATCAAGGCATCTCACTAACATGACAAAAAAAATAAAATGAACTCGAGATTTTTCGCTTGCAAACTCAGCCAAAAGCAAAGTAATTATTAAGCAAAGCCAAAAGCAATTATTGAGCAACATTCTATTCTGAAGTTCCATTGCAAAGCTAGCCAAAAGCAAAGTGCAATAGATTCTTATATAATAATGACATGGTGACTCCGTATTGCAATTCCCAGGTGCACAACAAAGTAAAAATCAACATGAAAAAAACCTAGAGGATTATACATACTTGTGGGAACATGCACGATCGAAATGAAAATATAAACTCTCAAGTGAACTCACCTCTACAAACGCTGGATGCAGACACCTTAGGAATCCCAAAAGTGCAGATCTTATAGAATACTGGATACTGGCAGCATGACGCCCTTTTACCATCTCAAAACTTGGAACAAATTCCAACAGTGCCGATAGAATGATACCATAATGAACTGGTCTTTTCCTTGCTATAGCTGCTAAACTGTCAAGCAGAAGAGCAATTCATTTGAAAGAGGAAGACAGCTTGCAAATATCAAAAGTTGCAGCAATGGAAGGAAGTTTAAGCAAACAATTCAAGAATGGAAAGAAAATACGTAAACAAAATGAATTGCAAAAATTGGAATGTAACTATAGATGACGGAAAAAATCATAAGATCAAAGACCAAGAAAGTCCACCAGTTTCCTAGCTACACAATGTTTAAACAAATTGGAACAGCAAAACCAAGTGTCACAGGCCAAGTAACATATAAATCCAAACAGANCTATCAACCTGGGATTACATAAGCTCATAGATTCGATATATTTTATTGTCTGACATACTATTTTCAACGAGAAAACCTGTGAATCCCTAGTTCAAAAGAAAGACAATGTAAGATAAGACTCTGCAACCCTTTCCTATTGCCTTCCAAACATATGGTAAAAGCCAAAGATTCAAAACAGTAACGTATTCCTTTCGGTGGTAAATGAATGCAGAGATGCAAAGTACAAAAGTAATATTGTAATTGGCAGAGATGATCATTACAACATGAAGCAGATGTGACTTGTCCTTTCCAATAGGAGAAAAGTGCATAAAAATGTGGGGGCAATGTAAACCATAGGGAAGAAATACATGGAGTTAATGAAAATATACAACAATATACAGTCTATGTTCACATGTACGACATAAATCTTCATTCATTCATTTTTCAAGTTATATTTTAATAAATCCAAAAAGTTTGCTGAATTCTAATCAACAAAGTTTAAATCCACATCATTACTTTGCTCCAACTTGATTAAGAGTCACTTTGACAAAAATTACTATGGCCTAAAGTGATAGCGATAGCTGACAGATGCAGAAGTTAACAGTGATTTCATGATCGAATGCACACAAATTATAAGGTTAGACAATGTACAGATGTGGCACAACACAAACTGATCCCTTGTTCTTGCATTTTCCATTTCATGAACCTTAAAATGAAGGCTGTCAGTCAAACTTAGGTATATAGATCCCTATCTCAAATTGTCGACATTTATTTCGTAAAGTGCAATCATACAGTGGCAGATATTGAAAGGAAAAACCAAAGTTGCTCGAGTACGATAAGGGTTACTTTCAGAAGTACAAAGAAGGAAGAATCAAACAAAACTTATATGAATGTGAATAAATAATAGCGTATATTACACTTTGGGCCTCTTTGGCTTCCTGGACAAAAACTTGAAGAATACATCTTCCTTAGTAGTTACTTATGTTCACACTAATAGCTAGCTGGAAAGCTGTTATTTACCTTATGTACAACGTGGCTGAACTTCAATTCCGCCAATCTCATTGTACAGTATAATTTTGATAGTAATCAAAGTTTGTCTTGTTAAAGAGAAAAACCAAAAAAATAATAAATAAACAATCAGACATTGCCCCCACCTGAGCAACCATTCGAGCAATTATTGCCGAGCATTTCTGATGGCAGTCTGCCCCATTTAAATTCTTGCACGAATCAAATATCTTTTCAGCTGCCAAATTTCTTACACTTATTTGCTGTTCTGGAGTCAAGTCAACGTATGGAGGAAGCTGAGGCAATTCCTCACAGGTATCTTCAGATGCAGCTGCATTCGTAACTGATGGAGAATACGGATTGTATTCTATAGAAGACGATGTATCATCCCTCTTTGTTGCCGAGTCATCGACCAAATTAACTGCAACTAAATCATCATCAGCTTTTCCAACAGCAGTAGAAAAGGGATCCAGAGGGGCATCAATCTCTAATATAGAGTCAACTTTCTCAGCTCTATCAGGAGATTTTGATTTGGGGGTTGGTTGATCTGTTCCAATCGGGAATGGAGTTTCAATGATTTTTTCTTCAACTTTTGTTTTAGATATAGAAAATACCGAAGAATTCTCGATTGTCGTAGAAACAGGAACCAAAGCAGATTTTCCCAAAGATATGGAACCATCAACATCAGATGTATTTGAAATTGCCTCTTCCACACTAGAAGCAGAAGATACTCCTCCACGGCGAGGATCAAGGCGGCGGGGATCCTGCATGAGTGAGTAAAATAAACCAATTTATTTAGAGGCAGAGTGGTAGACCTAACACGGACAGAGACATAAATTAATGCATATCCACAGCTGGCTAAATTTACCCTTCTTGGATCGCGTTTAGAGTCAACAGGGAGACTATTGACAGCAGACTCAGCATAAGTTGAACCAGCGGAGGTGGCCAAAGAAAAAGGAGCTTGTGCAGTAGAAACTGAAGTTTGCACAGAACTCAATGGAGCTGATGGTGCCAGAACTTGTCCGTGACTACTTACTTGATGAGTTACAGGTAAGTCCCCATGCCTAGTGGTTGGAGGGGGGGCTTTGGGCAAGTTCTTCATGTTAGTTATGACAATATCAGACAGCAAGTCGGGATGAATATTTGAAATCAGAATTTCAAGTGATTCTGCACCTCGCTCCCCTTCAGCTAGTAAGGCACCAATCATTGCAATCATCTGCTCTGCAGGAGTCGATTCAACATCTAATGTAGGAACATCATGGGATGTCCCATTAGAGATGGCACTCTGTCGAGTACCATCTTTTCGCACTGTGGAAATTGGGTGAAAATCTGGACCTAAGCGAACTTGCTTGGAAACCTCATGGCCATTGGGAAGTTCTTCATCGTCCAGAAGCCTAGGTCTTTTTCTTGTAAGATCCACTGATGCATTATGCTGATTTGATGATTGGTCATCCTTTTTATAAGATATATTAATGTTGAGACAAGAAAAGGGAAGCAGTAAGAGACATATATAGCAATAAAGAATAGTGATCATATCAGCACTTGGCCAACCGTACCTTGCCCAGCAAAGCATCACGTGAAGCTCGATCTGCAGCCTTCACCATTTTGTCCACTTGCCTGATTACCTGATCTGCAGCATCTCCAGCATTCATAGCTCTTAAAGCCTTTAGCAACCTGTCTCTTGACTGAAAACCAAGCTATCAGAGAAAAGTGAAATGGGCATCAGTCATTTTCCATGAATTAAAGTATTTATAGCCATTCTCATTCTTAACAAGAAATTATGAAATTAAAACTTCAAAAGCCCCACAAAAAACAAGCTTCTTCACTGAGGTTTTAAATTCATCCCCCCACCCCACCCACCCACCCAAAACAGATTGATAGAAAAATAAAATTTAAAAAAAAATAAATAAAATAAAAAAATAAAAAAATATCCAACTAGGGACAGAAATAAATGGAGAAAATTGAGATGCTTCGTGGCAGTTTCACTAATTAATTATAGAGGTTCCACAATCAAAAGGAATAAAAACTTTCCTGCCTCATCAAGGCATCTCACTAACATGACAAAAAAAATAAAATGAACTCGAGATTTTTCGCTTGCAAACTCAGCCAAAAGCAAAGTAATTATTAAGCAAAGCCAAAAGCAATTATTGAGCAACATTCTATTCTGAAGTTCCATTGCAAAGCTAGCCAAAAGCAAAGTGCAATAGATTCTTATATAATAATGACATGGTGACTCCGTATTGCAATTCCCAGGTGCACAACAAAGTAAAAATCAACATGAAAAAAACCTAGAGGATTATACATACTTGTGGGAACATGCACGATCGAAATGAAAATATAAACTCTCAAGTGAACTCACCTCTACAAACGCTGGATGCAGACACCTTAGGAATCCCAAAAGTGCAGATCTTATAGAATACTGGATACTGGCAGCATGACGCCCTTTTACCATCTCAAAACTTGGAACAAATTCCAACAGTGCCGATAGAATGATACCATAATGAACTGGTCTTTTCCTTGCTATAGCTGCTAAACTGTCAAGCAGAAGAGCAATTCATTTGAAAGAGGAAGACAGCTTGCAAATATCAAAAGTTGCAGCAATGGAAGGAAGTTTAAGCAAACAATTCAAGAATGGAAAGAAAATACGTAAACAAAATGAATTGCAAAAATTGGAATGTAACTATAGATGACGGAAAAAATCATAAGATCAAAGACCAAGAAAGTCCACCAGTTTCCTAGCTACACAATGTTTAAACAAATTGGAACAGCAAAACCAAGTGTCACAGGCCAAGTAACATATAAATCCAAACAGA
>NW_019646811.1:17372-19159 GCF_002806865.2 Cucurbita pepo subsp. pepo
AAAAAAAAAAAAAAAAAAAAAAAAAAAAAAAAAAAAAAAAAAAAAACTATGGTCTGAAATATGCAATTTCAAGAGGAAAAAACTATTAAGAGCCTTAAGAATGATAGCAGAAAGTAACTGCTGATCAAGTAAGACGTGAAATGAAGGAAAATATCTGCAATGATGAAACTTTTCTTATAGAAATTAATGAAATTCAGCAAAAATCTTTATGATGAAAGAAAAATTTATTGAATTAATTCCCCATCACATAAAACCAAAATCTTGGATGCTTTACAGCCTGCCACTATCAAGACTCAACTTCACACATTTAATGGATAAACAGACTATATAAGCTCACCCTCACCCGTCTGCAAGATCAACATTTTCTAAGTGACGATTGTAACTGCTGTCCGAAATTACTTAAAAAGCTGAACCACAAAAGTCGTAGTAATGTGATTGAATTAAAAGTCAAGCCCTCAGAATCTGGATTGTTTATATTGTAGCTTATGCAAGTTAAGTACTTGATATATTATAATGTGATAGCTAAATAGATTCAGAATGATGAGCTCTTGCATCAAACAAATTAAAAAACTAAGTGCAATCTTAATTCTTACAAGCGAATCACATAAGCTATGAGTAAGCAGATGTACATAACAAATGCCGGTTAAAAGAAATAAGCAAAACTCCAAACCATATTGACCAAGAAAACAGGCATAACATAAAGAACAAAAGTAGAAAATAACATATTGCTAAAACGTCAGAAATTGCTGGTTAAAATGAAATATTTTATTATCTCAAGTAAAATGTGTATCAATGTCAAAATAAAAGTACACATTCAATTAATAGCTGTAATTCCCTGTATGCATATAGAGCGTAGGAAACTGTGATAAATGGTTTCGTTAACAGTTTACAACGTATAAACTGCACTGGGTCACCTTCCATCCCATTCACACAAGTAATCATTACACCAGTTATCCATTCCTATCCCTGGCCACTGGTGCTCCAAAGTACCCAAACAATTTTGCAGTCTAACACCATCTAGCATTGCTACTCCATTTTCTGAATCATCAATGAAGTATTATCCAATGCCACTAAATCCTCTAAAGTGAGCTTGTCAGCATGCAGCACTGAACGTCACAAACAAGCAGCNTTACTAAGGGAAGGGGCAGCTTCCATAAGAACGTAATGGCCAAAAAAATGAACAACGGACAAGAACATCAGACATAAACAGCACACCAGTTTTCCCCAGCAACTATTGCTACAGCTTTGGAATCCATAAAAATATAGCACCAGAACATTAATTTTAACGTTATAAACTGAATTATCCATCCTAATTAACGTAACTACAGGTTAACCTTTGACCACTTGACATAATATATGGAGAGCTTCATCATTCATCAAGGATTAGAGTGATCGGCAGAATTTCTTAGTTTATAGTTGGAAAAGTATAACAAGCCAATACCAGAAAACACTTCAACCATTACAGAAGCAGTACAAAATATGACATGGCTTTTCTAAAATTTGGTTAAGACTTTTCTATCACCTTTAAGATCAAAAAACCAACCTTCCTACAAGCAAGCATGTTTTATTTCAATATCCAACAAGAACGAGAAAGTATTCGTTTTCATGTATGAATCTCAAGTAAAATGACAAGCAGAAATTCCAAGGAAATATTAGCTTCAAGTGCACATCCAGGAAGCCAATTTTCCTAGAATCCTCTCTTCACAACTACTTTTTATACAACTTATGTTGCATATACTTATATTATATTTTTGGAGCCTCGACTGTATTTGGTGTTTCAGGAAAAA
>NW_019646812.1:0-6840 GCF_002806865.2 Cucurbita pepo subsp. pepo
AAACCCATGCAGCTTGGTGATTGATAGTGGAAGTTGCACAAATGTGGTAAGCAGCTTCCTTGTAAAAAGACTTCAACTTTCTGTCCATCCCCATCCAAAACCATACAAACTTCATTGGTTAACAAACAAAGAAGAAATTAAGGTGAACTCCCAAGCTCTTATTTCTTTTACTCTTGGAAGATATAAAGATGAAGTTCTTTGTGATGTTGTACCAATGCATGCGGGGGACATCTTGATCGGCCGACCTTGGCAATATGATAGAAAGGTAACATTTGATGGTTTGATGAACAAGTATACTTTTACTTTGTGTGGGAAGAAATTTACTTTACTTCCGTTGTCTCCATATGAAGTACATTGTGACCAATTGAAATTAGAGAAGAACAGAAAAGAATATGAAGAACAACAGTGGAGAGAAGAAACTATGGTAAAGGTGAGAAAAAAAAAAACAATATTCAGTTCTTGTCTGGAAAGAACGAATTGATTTGAGGACAAATCCTTTTAAAGAAAGGGAGAATGATATGAATTCAACTACTGACCCTTTGCATGTACCCGAAGGATCGATTACAAGAAGCAAGGTTAAGAAGATTCAAGAGGCCTATACATTACATCTTCAAAAGCTAGCTAGTGTACAGGTTGAAACAAAGACTTTTGAGCCCAAAAATCTTTATAGCATTAGCCTATCAAATCAAGAAGATAATGGAGGGGCTAATATTGGAAAGTAATTAGAAGACTTGCCTATGGTAGTTGAATTACCAATTAAGGAAATTTATGGAAAGTAATTAGAAGACTTGCCTTTGGTAGTTGAATTACCAATTAAGAAAATTTATTAATGCCTTATTTGCTTCAATTTGTATTTAATAGCATTTATTAGTAATTTGAGGTTGGTGGCTGAACTTTATTATGTTAGGGTTACCTTTTAGACCTATTTAAAGACATGTAATAATCATGTTTGGGGGATTTGTTGAATACAGAAAATGCCTATAAAATTGATTTACCACGTAAGTACGGTGTTAGTGCAACTTTTAATGTTGTTGATTTGAGTCCAGTTAATGTAGGTGAAGGCTTGGATTCGAGGACGAATCCTTCTCAAGTGGGGGAGAATGATATGAACCACGACCAAGGAATTTCCATACCTCAAGGTCCAATTACAAGGACGAGAGCCAAGAAGCTACAACAAACCTTATACAGTTATATTCAAGCTATGGTGAGCTCATCAAAGGAAATTCTAGAAGACGTTGGAGACCTCCCTTGTATGTTATGCAAAGTTGAGCTTCAAGAAAAAGATGAATTAAATGCACTTTAAGTTGCAATTAAATGCAAAGTTGGCATACTGAAGTTTGACGAAACTCTTAGCGTTTGTGAAGGAAGTCGTATGTGGCATACTAAATGTATGAATTGTGATGCATTTTTTTTTACTTCCTCGGCATTATCTTTTCCCTCTCTAGTGACTTCCTCAGCCTTCCTATTTCCTACTCACGTTAGAAATAGTAATGGAGTGGAGTGACAGAGCATGGTCTGTGAAAATAGTTCTGAAACACACCACAACTCTATGAAAGAGTTCATTTACAATTTGATCGCTCACCTCACAACTATTTTTTCACAATACAATAAACATCTCTCTCAAGAATAAGATAAACAAGAAATAAAATTAAAAGCTTTCGAGAGAACAACAATTGAGGCTTTTAAAAAAAAGTTTAGATCGAAGAAACTATGGAAGTCGTATGTTGTGTTCTGAAAAATATGAAGAAGTGATGTGTAACACCCCAAGCCCAATAGGTACAATTCGCTCTATCCTTGTGACTAGCACCTTCTTAACCATTGTGAGTTTCTAGATTTTATTGGAGGACTAGAGTGTGATTTTTAAATCGGTGCAGAAGAAAGAAATGTTCAGGATGCATCAAGGAACTTAGGAAAAAAAACTAAAAAAAAAATGGTAATGTAATCGAAATTTGGGTCAAAGTCAACCGGGGCAAAAAAATTTTGCCCCACACATACCACCTTGAGGGGGGGTCTGAACAGACCTGGAAGAAAAGAAAAGAAAAAGAAAAGAAAAGAAAAAAATAATAAAAATAGAGAGAGAAAGAAATGAACCGTTAGGGTTTTTAAGGAGAGGAAGAAGGAGGGAGAAACACCCAAAACCCGAACTGAAGCACCCTGAATCTTAGGTCTCCTACTCGAACTGGATTATTCGTTT
The DNA here is from genome assembly GCF_002806865.2 of Cucurbita pepo subsp. pepo. Classification (NCBI taxonomy): domain Eukaryota; kingdom Viridiplantae; phylum Streptophyta; class Magnoliopsida; order Cucurbitales; family Cucurbitaceae; genus Cucurbita; species Cucurbita pepo. Next base: position 2,195 of record NW_019646812.1, read on the forward strand.
CTGTCCAGAAATGGGCTAGAACGCAAGGTAAGTCCGCGACCTTCTTGTTTCAAGATTTCACCATAGATCCGGGAGTTTTAGATGATTTAAACCTTAATAATCTAGTTGCAACACTTTAGGTGAGGAGTTTTGTAAGTTTTTAGAGGAAATGCGACCAAAAATCACGTTGGAAAACAAAATCGAGAAACCGTCCTACTTTGGTAAGAAACTAAATTTTTTTCGGTATTCGACATCATTTATTACATGCTGTGAGTATCAAAATAATATAATAAAAATATATCTGGATAGGTGGACTTGAGATCTTGAATTCTCGTGAAGGAGTCGATTTAATTCGAGTTACGGTTTGGAAGATAGAAAAATCCAAAATAAATAGGTTGATATATAATTTGACCGGAATCTAGAAATTGGATGAACTCAGGCAATCGGCGACAAACACGCGGCCATTGGAACTGGAGGACACGCGTCGAGCAACTGGTGGAGAGATGCGTCTCGCGCCTCCGCTGACACGCGTTAGACGGTTGACGACCTGCGCTCCATGAAGCAACTTGACGACCCGCGGTCCAACCTGAAACCTACCGCCAATCCCTGTACGACACGTGTCACGCCCAGAAAATTTGAGGGGTAAGTCTACGTTCGCTGGGGCTCGAAACGCGCCTTTGCCCACGTTGACCGCGCACTGCTCGCGTTGACCGCGCATATGCCCTACGCGTGGGGAAGTGTGCAGGCGCGTGGGAGTCCCCTGTGAGCGTGTGCAGGCGCGTGAGTGCCCTGTTTTCACCCGTTTTTTGTCCCGATTCCAGTGTTAATCCTATTTTACTGTGAACTAGGTCTCTGTATAGATAATTCATAATTTTTGGACTCCGTTACGACTGTAATTAAGCTCAGGAAGGCACGCGACATACTTGTAAGTAACCACACGGATATAGGAAGTAATACTTGTAGGGTGCGCTTGGTTTTGCATGCATGATAGAGCAAATTATCCCTAGGTGGCTAGATCTAATGGTTCTTTGTACTTGGGAAATTAAATATATATCTGTTGAACTTGCTGCCTTTATGAGATTTCGTACTCGATATTGGTATTGATAAGCGCCAACAATGCTGGATTTTGCGAAACTAGAGGTCCTGATAAGATAAGGAAATCAACTACAAGGGGGGTAAGATTCGGATTACCTTGTTGATCGTCATCTCAAGACAAAAACATTGTTTGACATTCGAATCACTCCACAAGCAAGATAGATCTTGTCTAACTTGAATGATTCTTGTTGATCAAATATCTCAAGACAAGAACACTTGATTGAGATTCGAATCACTCCACAAGCAAGATTGATCATGTCGAGCTTAAATGATTCTACATACAACCTAAACTACATAGAATTGCAAAGAAAATAAGCCATTGACTAAAGAAAGCACAAATGCTCCTTTTACTATATTTTTCTAGTCTACCCTACAAATACAACATACATGGCTTTATATAGCCTCAAAATGAAACTAATAAAGGCATTCCAAGAGTTGTAACATTCATACTTAATGGCCATAATTAGCCATTATGTAAATGTAACCTAAAGTAAATAAAAAGCCTTAAAATACATTAATGAAATACAATAACTCTAAATTGTAACCCACCTAAAATTTATAACATCAAACTTCATTCTTCTTCAATGTGGCATGAATTGAAACATCTTTTGATAATTTTGACAACCTTTTCTTCACATCTTCATTGAAGTATATTGTATGATTGATGTCTTTTGGTTCATATCAGGTCCTTCTAGAATCCTTGCAAAACGTTCACAGAGAAAGCTAACTTAACGATTCCAACCAAGAGCTGGTTAGAAGATGAATGACTCTTAGATCGAACTTGGAATCTATGATGGTCACTCTTAGATACCAAGACAATTCACTCCAGAATTAGCTTGATCAAAACTAATTCAATGAATCGGTTTAAACATCAAACCTAAAGCAAGGTTTGAAAAAGAATAACACCAAAAAGAAAACACAACGGTTTTGTTTGTATTCCACAATTCATCCCAAAATTTGATATTACATGCCTTTAAATAGGCAAGATAACCCTAACATAATAAAGTTCAACCACCAACTACAAAGGCTATTAAATACAAATTGAAGAATATAAGACAATTCATACAAACTATTAATAAATGCTATTAAATACAAATCGAAGAAAATAAGGCATTCATAAATTGTCTTAATTGGTAATTCAACTACCAATGGCAAGTCTTCTAATCACTTTCCAATGTCAGCCACTTCATTATTTTCTTTATTTGATACTTGAATCTTCTTTGTATTGCTTCTTGTAATTGCTCGTTCGGGTACATGGAAGTGATAAGTTGTTGGATTCATATCATGTATGCTTGCTGGACTATCTTTCTACTGCTTTTATCTGTTCATACTATGTTGGTGGATTGGCTGTACTTGTTGTTAATCATACATAATCACCTATTGAATGATTGTTTGAACTTATGATATGATCGATAAGTTGTAGTGTTGTGTTTTGCCTATGGTGAACTCTTGTAGGAATCGAGTTGGCTTTAGATAGGGGACCCTCCTGATGTTACGGTCCATGGTGTTGTGAGCGATGCTTATTGGGAGAGACCTTTTAACCTTGGACGGTTATGGACTTGTAAGTCTTGATTGAGTGATTCTGGAAACTAGGGCCCTTAACTCAATAATCTACCTACCCTTGAGACATAGAGAACCACGTTAGGACCCTGAGGTGTAGAGAGATGACCTCTTAGCCGACCGTAGCTGGTATAGCGTTCGAGTATACTCCACTTCCCTTCCTACTCTGGTGTGGTACGGTTGAGCTAGGTTGACCGGTGTGGTACTGTTGAGCTAGGTTGATGGTGCCCTTAATATTACACATGCGGAAGCAATTTGGATCTTAGGCACTCTTAGAACATCAATTATAGTAAATAACTAGCATGTTCATAAGTATTAAAACTCAAAGTGTTTGAGTACAAACCTTTTGTAGTTCAAATTCCTTTTTCCTCACGAACCGGTTTCGAACCACCACTAGTGTCTTCTCCACTATTCTTTGGCCTTAGAACAGGATTGTGGAATCCGGTGAGTGACTAAACTTGGGAGAGATTTAGTATATATGAAGAGAGAGTTTGCGAGAGTTTTTCTCAAGTTTTTCCAAGGGAGAAGTTCCATGTACCTTGAAAACTCTATTTATAGAGTCATATTTACATGTTCATGCAAATTTGAGATCACCAAATATTGAGACTCAAAATTCCACTAAAATATTTGGGATTATGTGGCAAGCATGCAAATTTGAGTTAACCAAATTTTGACCCTCAAAATTCTACTCAAATTTGTTGGGTTTAGTTGGCAAGCATGCAAGTTTGGTTAAACCAAATTTTGACACCTCAAAATTCCACTAACTCAAATGTGGATTTTTCCATTAAGTGAAGTCAACCGTTTGACTTTCTTTATTTTAATTCATCAATTAATTTAAATAATTAATTTCAAATCAAAATAATATTAAATGATTAATTAAACAATTTAATTAATATTTAACATTAAATCAAATGTCAATCCTAATCAATTCCCGCACATTGATTATGAATCCCTATTCATAATAAATATTTAAATCTTATTTAAATATCTCCAATTCTCTCTTTTTGTTTAATTCATAATTAAAACAAAATGCGGTTAAATATATCGTATATATTTAAGCGTATATTCCCTAATTTGAATTCAAACACTTTGAACTCACTTGTCACACTGTTCTAAGGTTTAGTCCGATATGAGCTAGTAGGGGGACCTAATGAATCTATAGATAATGGGCTCCAACGATCCGAGATTGACCGGTGAAACTCATTAACCTCGTAAACCAACATTCATTAACTACTAGGATACTCCACTATACCCTAGTAGTTGCTCTCCCCTCACAATATATATATTTTTGTCCATTTGATATAACCATGATTAGTAAGTTAATCATTCACAGGTTTTTCGTAACTAGAGCTGGGTCAATTTACCGTTTTACCGCTAAAGTTACTTCTTGTTCCTTATGTTCCATTGATCCTCTAATGAACAATTGGTTTGTGGTCCAACCACCAAACTGAATCCCTCTCAGGCCAATGAGAGGGTGGGGCCCCTTGTTTAAGACCTGGAGTCAGTACTTAAGGGAACAACCTCTCTACTATCCCTAAAAGCGGGTAGGAGTGAATTCTTGATGGTGTTAATATAACACATGCGGAAGCAATTTGGATCTTAGGCACTTTTAGTACATCAATTATAATAAATTAGCTAGCATGTTCAAAAGCATTAAAACTCAATGAATTCGAACTAAACCTTAGAACAGTGTGACGAGTGAATTTGAAGTGTTTAAATTCAAATTAGGGAATATGCGCTAAATATATACGATATATTTAGCCGTATTTTGTTTTAATTACGAATTAAACAAAAAGAGAGGATTGGAGATATTTAAATAAGATTGAAATATTTTAATTATGAATAGGTTAAATACATTTTATTTACAAATTCGAAATCGGGTAAGAATACATTAGACCAACAAAAATAATAACTTAAAACATTAACGAGTTGAAAATATGGGGTGGCTCTATATGTCACCTATGTTGGGTTTTATGTCTTAAAACTCATAGTTGGTAAAAAAAAAAAAAAAA
>NW_019646812.1:7204-12058 GCF_002806865.2 Cucurbita pepo subsp. pepo
CTACCTTAATGGAAAAGTCATAAAGACCTTTTATATTCCCATATACAACTCTCCTCCTTCCTTGGAAACAACTTTTGCTCTCCAAACGTTTAGGGTTTTCGAGGGTGTCTGAGAGTACGGAAAAATCGAGAGGGTTAGCCAGGAAAAACGTGTGAGGTGGTTCGCTGGATTTTCTTCGGTGAGTGGCCGGAGGGAGAAGCGACCGAGGCTATCGGTGTTGAAAATTGTTGCGCGTCGGTCGGAACAGGCGAAGGGTGTCATCGCATCGTCGAAATCGGGGTTGTGACGTCGTCGTTGGCGGCGCAGCGACGATTAGGGTTTTCGCGAGATTTCGGGTAGAAGACGAAGGAAAACGTGTCGGGTTCACGTTTGTCCTCTGGACTAGCCCACGGAACGAACGCGGGCCCTGTGCGTTTCGGCCCAACGCGGACGCGCGCTGCAGCCTTGGTTTCGGCTCCGCACGCGTGCTCTCGGCTCGGCTTGACGTGTACGGCAGCTCGGCTCCGTCAAAACCCGCGGCTCGGCTCCGTCAAATCCCGCAGCTCAGCTTGGCGGCTTAATTGGTCGGCTCGGAAGCTCGGCTTGGTGAATCGGTATCACTATAATATATCGATTTCAAGGTTTTTGGCCCTTCCGAAGCCGTTTCTGCTCTTAGTTTTACCATCCGAGGTAAGTATGGCAACTAAACGTTAAAGACAGATTAGGTCGAGGGTTTATTTTGATAAATAGCATGAGGTTTAGNTGCATAGCGCTGCCGTGACGGTTACTAGTTCTAGCGGTGTCCGGCCTAAGGGGCTCCCAGAGTATGACCACTGGATAAGGAAAAAAGGCCCAACGGTGTGCGAACTAGCTGATGAGCCCATACTCGCACGTATGGGCTGTGTGTAGTGTATATGGTACACGTCCAAAATTACCCGTTAGGACAGCACCGTAGGAAAAACGAAATGAAAGATAGGTCCCATTGTTGGGTTTTATGTCCTAAAACTCATAGTTTGTAAACAAAAACATATTCTATTTTCAATAAAGTTATTATTGTTATTTATTCAGTAAAGATTGTTATTGAATAAAGTGAACTTTACGATCATTAATCTAAATCCAATAAACTAAGAACACTCTGGCTATAGTATGACTATTTTAACTATATGTAGAGACATAAGAGTGTTTCAAATTCAAGTATATAGTCAAAATGATCTATAGTAAAGGGATAAGGCTGAGTACCTTATTCTGGGGACACTATGGATGCGGCCCACTTTTGTATATGATATAAACAATGCGATCACTAAATTGTGCATGTGGAGACATGTGAGTGGGGGCGTCCNTAAAATCACTCTCACTTTATATGTCGTTTACTGTTGAGATTGATTTTTTTTCATTCGATGACCTAGGTAACTCAATCTTAATCATGAGCTAACCATGAACTCCTGTTTATTTAGAATTACCTTTAAATTTGCATGGGTGAGAGTGGCTCGAGTTCGCCAACTCAATAAGCCTCCCATTTCAGGGGTAAGACTTGGTGAATAGTTGGGCACATAGGGTGCAAGATGGAATTCACTCCTAGCCACTTTTAGGGATAGTAGAGAGGTTGTTCCCTTAAGTACTCACTCTAGGTCTTGAACAAGGGGCCCCACCCTCTCATTGGTTTGAGAGGGATTCGGTTTACTGGTTGGACCACAAACCAATTGTTTATTAGAGGATCAGTGAGACATAAGGAACAAGAAGTAACTTCAGGGGTAAAACGGTAATGTAAGGCCCACATTTTGGGCCCACGACAAAAAAATAAAAAAATAAAAAAATAAACCTAGGGTTCAGTAGGAGGAAAACCCATTACCCTAGCCGCCACCTGCCCGCTCTTTTCCTTCTTTTTTTTGTTTCACGTTTCTCCCTTCAACCACGGCCCCGCAACCGATTGCTTCCACACTGTTCCGCGCCCCTTCTCATATTAGACAACATCTGCCAACACCACATCGCCGCCGCAAGGGAACGACATCGTCGTTGCCAAAACCGACCTCAAGAGGGTTAGACATAGCAAAGTTTCAACACCTGCAAAGGAGAAAGGCTCGATTCGAGGGGAATCGGATCGTCGTTGGTTAGGAAACGCCAAGAACGCAACTTCTCAGGTAAGGGACTTGCCTGTTGAAAATAAATGTTTTGTTTTTTTTGAAAATGGGTCGAATGGAATCGTCTATAGGCTAGGTGCTGGGTAACCCGTTGCCGGGAACAATCTGATCTTTGTGTGTAATGTTATGCAACCTGGTTGACATGTATCCTGATTTCTATGTATTCTGATTGTCCTATGTTCTGATTGGCGTATGTTTTGATTGTCGTATGTTCTGATTGCTGCATATTCTGATGGTTGCGTAATCAAATGGTTGTGTATTCGAATCGTAGGGTAATGTGGTTAGGTTGGGCAGTCTGATGATATGTGTCTATCGCCGACATAATGGGCTTGTAGGTAGACACGAGTAAGGGTTGTGGTAATAGTTACTCGCTGTGTGTTTCGGGTAACTAGTCACCACTAGTCACCTTTGAGGTGACCACAAAAAAAGGACTATCCAGTAATGGTTACACGCTGTGTGTATCGGGTAACCAGCCGTTGATAGTCAATGGGAGGAAATAAGGAGGTGAGGTCCTCGTGGAAATGGTTACACGCTATGTCTATCGGGTAACCAGTCGTTGATAGTCAATGGGAGGAAATAAGGAGGTGAGGTCCTCGTGATAATGGTTACACGCTGTGTGTTTCGGGTAACCAACTAGGAGTATCCTCTTTAAGGATTGAAAGTGGTGGTGGCAATAATCACCTGCTACGTGTTTTGGCTAATCGCCTTATAACGATTCATATCTTGACCCCCAATAGGGGAGTTCCTTACTGAGTATTTTTATACTTACCCTGTTTTTTTTTAAAATGATTTTTCAGGCGAAGCTGTGGCACGGAGGTGACGAGTAGGATGCCAAAGTCAGTCATGGGGCGATTCAAGAATGTTTATGTTTTTGTTTGTAGTCCCATTTTTGTGGGAGAGACGTTTCTACTCTTTTGTAATAATTTAAACTATGATGTGGACGCCTAGTTTGTGGGAGCTAGGCGGCCAACATCAGCCTTTCTTTGATTTAAATTTCCTCCTTGTTTTAAATAGTTTTAGGCGGCATTGTTTTGCTCGATTTTAAAGGGGTACCCCGCACGTGATTTTTAATAAAATTCTGCATGATTTTCATCCTTTTTCCAAATAAATTGCATTTTCTTTCATAATGACCCTGACCGCTACCATCAGGATAAGTCGGGTCGTTACAGGTAAATTGACCCAGCTCTAGTTACGAACAACCTGTGAAGATCGACTTACTAATCATGGTTATATCAAATGGACAGAAATATATCTTGTGACGGGAGTGCAATTACTAGGCTATAGTGGAGTGTCCTAGTAGTTAATGAATGTTGGTTAACAAAGTTAATAAGTTTAGCCGGTTAATCTCGGATCGTTGGAGCCCATGATTTATAGGTCCATTAGGTCTCCCTACTAGCTCATATTGTTCTAAGCCATAGAACAGTGTGACGAGTGAGTTCGAAGTGTTCAAATTCAAATCAGGGAATATGCGCTAAATATATACGATATATTTAACCGCATTTTTGTTTTATTTGCGAATTAAACAAAAAGAGAAAATCGGAGATATTTAAATAAGATTTAAATATTTTAATCAATGTGTCAGAATTGATTGGGATTCGCTTCCATCCTTGACCATCTTGTTCTTGTCACGTAAAAAAACAAATGAGAGAATGAATGAGTACAAAAACTTAGTAAGTATCCTATTTGTAGGCTCTTAATTATGTACAATAGGTGTCTAAGAGGTATGCTTGTTTCTTGTTCGTGTTCTATTCCCAAAGACGATGATATGAATCAAGAGACATCGATCATACAATATGCTTCAATGAAGATGTGAAGAAAATATTGTTGAAATCATCAAAAGATATTTCAATTCATGCCACATTGAAGAAGAATGAAGTTTGATTGTTACAAATTTTGGGTGGGTTACAGTTTAGAGTAATTTAGAGTTATTGNTAATGGTACAAGACATGAACCCAGTAACAATGTTCTTATCTTACTCCCTTTGTAGTGATTCCTTATCTTATCAGACGCTCACCCTAAGATTAATGGTACAAGACATGAACCCAGTAACCTATGTCCAAGGCTTCACTCATTTCGAGGAACACAGACTAATCCTACATCCAAGGTTTCATATGTTCCCTGGGATAAAGTTTGAAACCTACAACCTAGACTTCTTACATTTCAAGTGGTTTAGTAAAATCTATGTCCAAAGCTTCATACATTTCGAGTGATGAAATTTGAAAGTTGCATCTAAGAATTCTTACGTTTCAAAAGAGTACTCTAAAAACCTATATCCAAGACTTCTTATGTTCATAGTGATGTAGTCTGAGTAATGATCCTGTACCATGGCAGACTCAAGGGTTCTTGGTTTATGGCTAAGGTAATATACTCTATTATAATAACTAGGGACTTACCTTAGTTTCTTAGCTTCTTGTATTATGAGTAATGACATGTAGTCAACCTAGTAGCTATCTCCACCATGATAAGATAAGGAATCAATACAAGGGGAATAAGATTCGGATTGCCTTGTTGATCGAATATCTCAAGGCAAGAACATTGTTTGAGATTCGAATCACTCCACAAGCAAGATCGATCATGTCTAGCTTGAATCATTCTTGTTGATCAAATATCTCAACGCAAGAACACTTGTTTGAGATTCGAATCACTCCACAAGCAAGATTGATCATGTCGAGCTTGAATGATTCTACATGCAATCTAAACTACATAGAATTGCAAAGAAACTTAGCCATTGGCTAAA
>NW_019646812.1:13344-19118 GCF_002806865.2 Cucurbita pepo subsp. pepo
TTCTTTAGCCAATGGCTAAGTTTCTTTGCAATTCTATGTAGTTTAGATTGCATGTAGAATCATTCAAGCTAGACATGATCAATCTTGCTTGTGGAGTGATTCGAATCTCAATCAAGTGTTCTTGCCTTGAGATATTTGATCAACAAGGTAATCCGAATCTTATTCCCCTTGTATTGATTCCTTATCTTATCACATCTTTTTATAATTTTGAAAACCTTTTCTTCACATCTTCATTGAAGTATATTGTATGATTGATGTCTCTTGGTTCATATCACACCACGTCCCATGACTACTTCCCGTGAAGACCTAAAAGGTTACATGATTGGTGCACAATGATCGTTTGTGGATGTATATATTAAAATGATGTAAAATTCACCAGAATAAGTGCAAGTATACACTATCACAAGTAGCAAGTAATAAGTAAATTATCGATTCCACAGAGAACCTATCTTTTCGATTAATTTTATTACTGGATATAAGTCAGTTTTTGGGTAACATTCAAATGGGTGTCAGTGATTTTAACTAATTAAGCAAAATTAAAGCAGAGTGTCACTGCTGTTGAAAAACAGAAAATGATGAGGAAATCAACTTATAGTGAGGAAGGTTCGGCTAAGAGAGATTAAATAGAAAAGTTGTTGAGTTTTGTGGTAGATTTTAGTTCCTTTTAATAGATTCCCAAGCCCACTTCTGAGGGTCATGAATGGTGATTATTTCCATAATCGTTGTAATTTCTATTAACAAGGCTTCAAGAGAAGAATTATTCCTAACCCTTCTATTACCCTTCAAGTCTCCTTGCAATAGAACTAGAGTATTAAAGAGAATTTCATTTCTCCCTTTCTTCTCCCGAATACGAGAACAACTATGTATGTAAAGTAGCTAAGTAAACACACATATAAATCATTAACAACAACTATTTAATAAACTAAGATCATACCGTCAACATACGTAAACTATATAAAATTCTCTCGCCTCCCCTATAATGTTTAGCTCTCCATACAAACTGAATTAAATAGAGAAACCCACATCTCAATCATATAAAATGAATAGATTAAGAGGAGAGAGTAAGGAAATAGAGAGTTATCAAGCTTGTTGTTGCCTTTCAATGGAAGTTTCCTTCCCTTGAACTCTCACGTCCATCTCTTTGCCCCAATCAATCCTTTTTGGTCTTCTTTATCTTCTACTATCAACAGCTGCTGGATTAGGGTTTTTTTCTTCATCTCTGATTTCACAGCAGTTCACTGCAACAAAGGCTGCTGCTGTCTAATCCAATTTTTCTCCCAAAGTGTGACTCTCCTCTAAAGTTTAGGTATCCTTTTCCTTTTACAATGTTTGTTTCTTCAAATTTAGGGCTGAGAAGGGATAGAATCGTCCACCAATGATGTTTCTAATTTGGTAGTCAATGACCCACATGGATTGCTGATGTGCATTAAAATTTCCATGTCATCCCCAAAAAAGTTAGCGTTCTGAATTGCTTCAGCATCATGATCAGTAATTTATTTCTAGATTTGCAAGCAGTGTTGTTTCCAGATTTGCTACAACATCATAGTTCAGCATAAATGTTCTGGAATTTTACCAAATAACTCAATTAAGTGTACAATTAAGCTCGATTTATGCAAATTGATCTTTTTTTTCATATTAGACCACAATTGACTATTTCATGTATACTAATTAGAATAAATGGAGCAATTCATGAGAATATGGTGAGTATAAGTGCAAAATTAACTATAAAAAGACTGGATATAACTCTACTTTTTTAGAGTTATCACACAACAACATGGACATGACATTCTGCTAGGTAAACATGGTGCAGGGTGTCACAATCATACTATAAAGTGAGTTGTGACCCTCACGTGCAGACAAGACAAGGTGGTGTCATGGTAGCAGCGCCCAACTAGCCACTCGAGTGTTAAGACAAAATGAATGTCACGATGCAACCGAGAAGGACGGTGATTTATCTAACACACCACATAGATTTGCATAAAGGCTGAGGCATAGGTAAGCTAGAGGCAAAACTGTCGACATGAGTGTCAGATATAGGCTTACTGAAGGGCTAGGTAGGGCCTCAAGCCTTAATTGTGAAAGTCTTAATTTTGGAGGAAATTTGGGCATGTGGTTCTGGAGTCAAGTTCGTCCATATGATATATAAAAAGTCATCAAGTTTGGTGTATATCAAACACCAGGCGGATGCTCCATGACACTATAAGTTCATTCGCCAAAATCCTGTCTACATCCAATAGATTGAAAATGCCTCAAAAGGTACCTTAGGGGGAGGCAGAGTGTCATATCTCTACCATTCCTTGGCTTTGTGACCTAAGCGAGCTACGATTTAGCACATTCTTGTGTCACAGTGAGGGTATGAATTACGAGATGAGTATCTCAGGCGACTTTCTTTTAACTAGCATGAACATGGGAGGGCCCAATGCCTGATATATCCCAGATGGATGGATGTTCGGGATGTCCCAATGATATGAATGACACATGGGTCCGTTCTCGATGGCTATGATCGAATGAGCTAAGTTGGCCAATTACATCCTGGGACATAGGATGACATCAAGACATGATGGCCGTGTCACTCAGCATCCTCAGAAAGCAGATTGCTAAGGTGACCCCTAACTAAACCAGGAGTCTACCACGAATCACTCATGAAGAAAACCACTGCTTAGAAAAGATTCGAGCCATACATAAGTAACAACATTACACAAGAGAGACCTTGGCATTAAATAAAGGCAAGATTGAGTCAAATGACTGATGGTGTTAATATAACACATGTGGAAGCAATTTGGATCTTAGGCACTCTAAGTACATCAATTATAGTAAATTAGCTAGCATGTTCAAAGCATTAAAACTCAATGAGTTTGAATACTTATCTTTTGTCGCTCAAGTTTCTTTTTCCTCACGAACCGGTTATGAACCACCACTAGTGTCTTCTCCACTATTCTCCAGCCTTAGAACGGGATTGTGGAATCCGGTGAGTGACTACACTTGGAAGGGATTTAGTATATATGAAGAGAGAGTTTGTGAGAGGTTTTTCTCAAGNTTATAGAGTCATATTTGCATGTTCATGCAAATTTGAGATCACCAAATTTTGACACTCAAAATTCCACTAAATTTTTGTGGGGTTTATTTGGCAAGCATGCAAGTTTGATTCAACCAAATTTTGACACCTCAAAATTCCACTAACTCAAACATGGATTTGTCCATTAAATAAAGTCAACATTTTGACTTTCTTCATTTTGATTCAACAATTAATTTGAATAATTAATTTCAAATTAAAGTAATATTAAATGATTAATTAAACTATTTAATTAATATTTAATATTAATTCAAATGCCAATCCCGATCAATTACGACACATATTTGATTAAGATATTTAAATCTTATTTAAATATCTCAGATTCTCTCTTTTTGTTTAATTCATACATAAAACAAAAATGCGGTTAAATATATCGTATATATGTAGCGCATATTCTCTAATTTCAACTAGCAATTATTTTGGCCAATTTAATCGATTCTATTTTTTTTTCTGCTATTGATCCTGACGATATTTCTGATAAGTAAATTGCTAAATAAAAATAAAACTAAATAATTGGATAAAGAAAAGGAGATCTGAGATATAACTTACAGAGAAATCTTAAATTTCTCTCCCATGTAAATCTTGATCATCTCTCCAAACTCATCCGCTATAAATTGGATGCAGTCATTTCTGTTCTCTCCAATATGACATTTTTAATTTCTGTTTCATTTGTGCAATAATTGTCTCGTGTGTTGATGAGAGATTATTGGGGAAAGTGACTACATTTAGGGGAGAGAGAGAGGGAATAATTATTTTTATTTACTTATTTATTAATTTATTATTACTTTCTTTTTTTACATAATAATAATTTTTTTTTGTTTATTATAATTTTTATTTATTTATTTTTTGGCGGTTACAGATTTTCTTCATGGTCCGATCTTATGCAATACTCATTGCATAGGACACCCCCACTCACATGTCTTCACGTGTACAATTTAGTGATCACATTGTTTATGTCAAATACAAAAGTTGGCTGCATCCATAGTGTCCCCAGGATAAGGTACTCAGCCTTATCCCCATACTATAGATCATTTTGACTGTATACTTGAACTTGATCCACTCTTATGTCTCTACCTATAGTTCAAGTAATCATACTATAGTCAAAGTGTTCTTAGTTTTAGGACATAAACCCCAACAATGACTTCGCCTAGTATAGAGGCAAGTCGGTTAGGTTGCAGAAGATTGAACATGCATGCACATGCGGCTTGTGTGACCAAATAATCTAGGATTCCGCATAAATTGTGTTTGGTTGATGAAGACAAACGTCGCCTAAGGTCCAACAAAACAACAAAGTCGGAAAAAAAAATGTAGGACTTGGATTCCCCTCTAGGCTTGTCATGAGTGTGCCAATATCACGATGCCACATGGTTAAAAATGTATGACCGTAACACAGGACATCTCATCTAGGTGAGAGGAAAATGTATGACCGTAACACAGGACATCTCATCTAAGTGAGAGAAAACATGATCTTCAATGGAGAGCATGTGGTATGTAATGTTCTTGTCTTTTTTCATGTCTTTAAGATAGCAAATCTTGGCATAACATGGGCTTACACTGGGTAATACATAGTGGTAACACTCCCTATTTTCAGGGAAGGTTTAGAATTCATGGCCTCAACTATACATGTCTTATTCAGGTAACATATTGTCCTTATGAGCTTTAAGTCATTTATAATATCATACATGATTCCCTTATAATATTTCATATTTTCATGTTCTTGAGTCTTGGCGGCATTAAGAATTGTGTTATTCTCTTTCATTCCTAGTTGTTTTTAGATTGTTTTCTTAGTGTCATAAGGTTCTTACTCTAAAGGTTATTCTTAGAGCAGAAGCATAACTTTTTAGACTCTAATTCAATCTCCTAGGTCCTGCATATGTGGATTTGTCATATTAGCCTGCTAAAATCTTAATAAATGCATATGTGAATTTGTTATATTAGCCTATGTTTCTTGAGGTACCGAGGCAAATCATGGATTCTCATAGTGGTCTTTAGGCTTATATCTAAACATGTTCTATTATCTTTAAAAGCTCGTATACTTAAGTCTCTTATAGAGATTCATAACATTTGGAGTTCTTTGTGGCCTTGAAAACATGTTAAAGTCCTTATTGGGGTGTTTCGGTCATTTACCTCCCCATTTCAAACTCTTTAATTCTTGGTTAAACTTTTATGTTCTTCTATATAGGTCTACTTAAAATCTTAGGTCATTTGGAGGGTGTTTGGACGTTGAAATAACTTATAGTTATCTTAGGGATATTCTTGTCATTTTACTCTTAATCCTTAGTTCATCCCCTGAACGTTCATCAATGACTTTGGAGCCCAAATAGGTCATGTATAAAATATTAGGTCATTTGGAGTTTATTTGGTCCATAAACAACACTTAAGACATGTTAGAGAATTATGGGCATTTTACACTTATCCTTGATTCAGCTCCTACAAAAACCCAATGAATATTAAACTTCATGCTAGTCTTAATATATTACCTGAGACCTACTACTTAAATGTCATATCATTTACAGCTCATTAGGGCATGAACCGACTTTACATTACTATAGGAGTATTATGGTCATTTTACACCTTTACTTTGTTTAACTTCTTATCTTTATCAAATGACCACTAAATTTCATATATAACCTTAATGTGTCATATTATATGGTAAGATTAGGAAATCAACTACAAGGGGGTAAGATTCGGATTACCTTGT
>NW_019646813.1:0-7888 GCF_002806865.2 Cucurbita pepo subsp. pepo
GAACGTGGATCAAGCGTTACCTTTAAATCTTCAATATGACGATCTACCTGAGCTATCCACGCTAATATTAAAATTGAAAATTCATAAGTAAAGGTATTTCCACTAATTCATTATATTTTAAACATAAATAATCACTAATTTTAGAAANTATATTCAAATTATACAACCAAACAAAGTGCGGTGAACGTGGATCGAACCTTCAAATCTTGAGTCTAATGCTCTCCCAACTGAGCTATCCCCGCAATCATTGGAAATGAAAATTCATCAGTAAAGGTATTTTCGCTGATTCATTGGGATTTTAAAAAGAAATAATGACTAATTTTTTTATTGAATAGTCAGGTTATGCAAAAAGAAACAGGTGCGGTGAACGTGGAGATCGAACACGTGACCTTCAAATCTTAAATCTGACACTCTCCTTAGCTATCCCCACTAACATTAAAAATGAAAGATTTTAAGTTTTAAGTAAAGGTATTTCCACTAATTAATTGAAATGTTAGAAAGAAATAATCACTAATTTTAGATTGAATAGTCAAATTATGCACCGTGAACCATGTGTGGTGAACATGGATCGAACACGAGATCTTCAGATCTTCAATCTAACGCTATCTCAACTGAGCTATCCACACTAACATTAAAAATGAAAATTGATCAGTAAAGGTTCACTAATTCATTGAAATTTTAAATAGAAATAATCACTAATTTTTAATAAGATATTCAAGTTATCCAACTTGTATAAGGTGCGGTGAACTAGAACACGTTAGGTATTTCCGATAATTCATTGAGATTTCAGAAAGGAACAATGACTAATTTTAGATTGAATAGTCGGGTTATGCAACTAGAATCAGTTGCGGTGAACGTGGAGATCAAACACGACCTTCAAATCTTCAGTCTGACGCTCTCCCAACAGAGCTATCCCCGCTAATATTAAAAATGAAAATTCATAAGTAAAGGTATTTCTGCTAATTCATTATGTTTAAAAAAGAAATAATCACTAATTTTAGATTGAATAAGCAAGTTATGTTTTTAGATTGTATAGTCAGGTAATAAACTTGTATTAGGTGCGTTGAACGTGGATAAAACACGTGTGACCTTCAAATCTTCAGTCTAACAATCTCCCAACTAAGCTACTCTTGCTAACATTAAAAATGAATATTCATCAGTAAAGGTATTGGGTACACTTCTGGAAATTCAACAAAAGGCAATAGTATTAGACCGAGATGCCAGATTTAAATCTCGCTTCTGGAAAATTCAACAAAAGGCATTGGGTACGCAGTTATAGTATGACATTCCACCCATAAATAGATGGTCAAACAGAAATGCTCAAGCAAATATTGGAAGACATGTTGAGGGTATATGTGATGGATTTTGCAGGAAGCTGGGATAAGTACCTACCCCTTATGAAATTCGCTTATAATAATACTTGCCAAGCCACCATACAAATGGCCACATACGAGGTTCTTTATGGACGAAGATTTCGATCCCCTATCTTTTCGGAAGAAGGGGGGCAAACGACAACTATTGGGCCAGAGCTGGTGCAAATTACCAACGCCGCAGTCCAGAAGATTAAAGCTAGGATACAAACCGCACAAAGCCGAGAGAAAAGCTATGCAGACCTAAGGCGCAAGGACATGGAATTGTAGGTAGGGGATCATATATACCTAAAGGTAGCACCCCATGAGAGGGGTGCTCAGGTAGGGTAAAAAGGGGAAGCTAAGCCCTAGGTTTATCCCTCCCTTTGAGATATTAGAAAGGATTGGATCTGTGGCCTATAGAATCGGGCAATGCCCAAACATGTCTGCAGTACATAATATCTTTCATGTATCCATACTACGGAAGTATACCCTAGATCGTTCGCATGTACTGGCTCATGAAACTCTCTTCTTGAGAGATGACCTAACGTATAAAGAAGACCCGATTCAAATAATAGACAAGAAAGTCAAATGATTGAGAAACAAGGAAATCTCTCTCGTTAAGGTCCTATGGAAGAATCATAGAGTAGAAGAAGCCACTTGGGAAACAGAAGGCAAATAAGAACCTTGTACCCGGACCTATTTTAGAATAAGCACTTTCGATGACCGAGAGTTTTCAAAGTAGAGGAATATTTGCAACACAAAAGGTCTCCAATAAGAGACAGTGTATAATCCGTACTAGGTTGTATCTAGAAGCAAAGAACAAGTAAAATTGAAAAAACATTAAGAAAATGGTACTTTTTCTAATTTTTATAAACTTCCCGAATCATTAAATTTTTTATAGAATAAGAATTACAAGGTGCTTAAAAAAGGAAGGCTCCAATCGGAGAAAACTTTTCTAGCAGAAGATTCAGAAAAATCAAGAATGAAATTATAGAAATTCTAGACGTTTCAATGGTAGTGGAAAATCCGTCTATAAATTATGAATTAGGGTAGACTATTAGGGGCAAGAAGCAAGCTTAATCGAGTACCCAATCGAGAGATACAAGTTTTTTGTTTTGGGGTATCGTGTTCATGGGTTTACCTCGAATTCGAGAACTATAGTCCACTATTCATTTCCAAACTTGTTCTTGCACCTTCTAAATAAGTTTACCCATAAGTTTGGTGAAGGAAAGAGGTCCTCAAAGTGCTAGTAGGTTTTCACACGAATTAGTTCACGTTAGGTTACCCTCTAATGTTTTCCTAAGCTAAAACCTCAACTTCTAAAGCCTAACCCATGACATTATGTATAAACCTAGGTTCATCAATAATCCATGTACCAAGTACCTAGATCTATGTGAATAACATGCTGAATAAGTTGCTAGGATCCATACCCAGAAGTATCCATTATCTGCATTACGATGTGTACCATTATCTGCATTACGAGTTTTTCTTATTTGCATTTTAAAATTATGTATTTCTATTTCTAGAATTGAAACAAAAACATATGGATAAATTTCAAATATTGAGGCGCATAAAAGATATGGACCAGCAACTAAAAATGATAGATCCACTACAAGGAATTTGGTCTAGTGGTATGATTCTCGCTTCGGGTGCGAGAGGTCTCGAGTTTGATTCTCAAAATGCTCCCAACAATTATATAAAATTGAAGCATGCAATATAATAAGATTTGAAATAGGTTTTTTTTAAACCTTGAACCAAGAGATGGATATTTGAAAAAAAAAAAAAAAGGAAGCTATATTTAATTATAATTTACAAGTGTCTTTATAACATGTTAATTGAAGAGAGCAACCAACAAGAATAAACACACAAAGGAAATTTGTGTATGTATGATTCTCTTCAAATCTTGGAAACTATGAGGATTCCTCTCCTTTCTTGACATAAAGACTTACTTTTTCGGGACTTGGACCATAAACAGTCATCTACTCTTACTCCTACTCCCTTCTCTAAGAATCAACATAGCATAATCATTCCATGAAGGCCGAGGTAGTCTTATAAAAGAAGATGAGGCTACCACTTTCAAATCATTCCATGAGGACTTGAGAAAGTTTTGTAAAAGAAGATGAGGGTACCACTTTCTATTGCAGAATTTCTATGTGAATAGAGAATGAACCATATTCTTGGGAGACAAGATAGAGCCTCGAGCCTAACTTCAAAGGCATTACACAAATTGTTCTATGATATTTTTTCTAGGAACTCTTTGTTATGTTGTCCGCTGAAGGTTTCAGGAGAGGGACACAGATTCTCTATTGCACTGATCTCCCAATAGAAGTTTTACCTAGGTCATCTATCGTCACAACCCTTTTAAGGAAGATGCGCCCAAATAACCAGTGAACAATAACATTTAAAGAAGTTTCAGAGAGCGAGAAGAGGATTGTGATAGAAGTTGCCCTAGGTAAAACTTCTTTAAATGTCTTAGCCAATCATGACCTCATAATGAGGAGTCTCTTGGACAACAATAACATATGGACAACAAATTTCTTAGCCAATTGTGACGGTCATGATTGCTCAAGGCGTGTCGCCCAAATAATCGGTAAACAATAACATTGCACAAATAACCGCCTTGGACAACAAATCGTTTACAAGAATGGCTGAGACATGCAACATGCAACCACAGGCAACACGCCTTGGGCAATCATGACTATGACATCTGCCCCCACACAATTTATTGGATGAGGCTGACTTTAGGTCTCTCGATGCGCTTCCAGCTGATCTCATAATGAGGAGTCTCTTCCAACCTACTAGGTGCTGTTGAAATCACTTCTCGGTTTGTTGAGTCTTCATGTCTTCTCTGTTCGTGTCTTTCCTACTTTCTTCGCTTGAAACTTTTTTCTTATTTGTATGACGTCATACCACCTGCTTCTGCTTGATGTCTTTTGGGTCGAAATAATAACGTTTCAAGTTACTAACGTGGACAACAAGGTTAGTCCGCATCCATAAGAGCAATTGGATTCTATATGATGTCTTCATAATCTTATGGATAACTTTAACTAGTCCATAGTATTTTCACACCAGTTTTTGGTTCTTGTTGCTTTGAACTCGAAGTTTATCTGAACTTAACTTATATGAACTCTTTATTTTTTCTTGAAATTATTGTGGTTGACGCTTCCGACTGACCCTTCTCTTCATCCGTCTAGATGATATTTCTGTGTGAACAGGTGTTGCTTCAGTTGTTTGTTTCTGTCTCCCTTCTTCAGTATCTAACCTTGTTTTTGTCTCTTCTGGTGGGGATAAATCCATTATCTGACCTTGTTTTGCGTCGTGGTGTTCATGTAGTGGCAACAAGGTTTCTATTGAGGTTGGCTCACTCGAGCTCCCCTTTTTAATTACAACAGTAGCAGCAAGCGTAGATTCATCATGGCTATGATTCTTTCTCAACTGTAGTATCAACATCATTTTCAACCCTCTTGGTTGATGGATGTTTTTCTGATGATCATCGGGTTAGACTCCATTACTACTAGACATTTTGCTAGGGGCATGTAAATGACTTTGTGTTTCAGCAGGACGTTCATTCCTGATACGACGTCGAAGTCATCCATTTCAACTATCACTAAACAATTTGCCTAGTCCAAGGCTCCAGCTTGATTAGAGTTCTCATTGTGACTCCTAAGACAGGTAAAGCTTCCAATTTGACGGCGTTCATCTTTCCTGTAGCTTGATGCCAAAGGATGTTAAAATATTTGCATCTGTCTCCATCATGAGTTGTGGGTGGCTCTAGAGTTGACAATGGTGTTCCTTACTACTTTGTGCTTTACCCAAACCTCGACATACATAATATATATATATTCATTTAACTATAACACATATGGTCCATGAAAGAATTGTAACTCTTATGCTCATTAATATTATAATGGCTACTACCTAAATTATAACCTAAAGTTGATAATTGATGTCCAATTAGCCAACCCTAAATTTGTAATCATTGTGGAGTGATTGAAATTACAATGGAAGTAGTTTAAACTCCTAGTACCTTAAAGGAAGTTGGTCTCTTCTAATAAAACACGAAGTTCTCTTTAATATCATTAATACAATTATGCTAGACATGAAACTACAACTGCGTTCAATTTAACTCCATTTTATTGTCATCTTGAATGACGTGTGAATATATATTCTTGATTTACCTTGATATTTCATAGTAGTTAAGCTTTTTGCAAAATCACAATCAGACAACAACAAAGATGAACTTTGGTCTGTTTATTATTTTAAAGAAAATTTTTCTCTCCATCTTATTCCTAATAACTCTGCAACTAAATTCATATTATGCTAAGAAACAAATTTTTTACTCGCAAGAAGTAAAATATGCAACTTTAACTAAAATTTCATCTAAACAAATTTTATTGCCATACAACATAGATGACAATTATAGCCTTCAAACAAAAACTAGAGTAGTTGTGGTGAACGGGATAGAAACTCTAGTGTTCATCCATAATATACAACCACTACCTAAATTATGACCTAAAAATTTGAAAACATAAGTTGTAGATGAAAATTACATAAAACAATCCCCTAAATCAAAGAACTCGTGTCTAATTAGTAAACCCTAAAGATAGTAGCTAACATAGAGTAATTGAAGCTCCACATGAAGTAATTTAAAGTTTGAGTTACTTAACTAAAGTTTATCTCGTCTTTAGTGAAGCATGAGTTGCACTTAAGTTCATGAAATATTTATAGACTCCAACTCTTAGTACTATTAATGCAATTATATTTCATATGAGTTTGTCATAAATCAAACTATGGTACATTCAATACAACTTCATTTTCTTGTCATACGAAGCAAAATAGAAGAATTAAATCTAACAAACTGATGAACTGAGCCGAATAAATCCAACCCAACCCAAACTGATTAGTTTGATTCATTTGTTGGGTTGTAGTTTATTTGATAACACTGGCAGATTAGAACAATTCCATATTACAAGCCTTACTTACAAGTAAAATACTAGACCATCAACTTTTTGTTTTATAATCCAACAACCGCTCAAGAAAATAGATTTCAAACTTGAGAGAAAAAAATATATTGAATAGGAGTTAAAAATGTTGCATTTCTTTTAGAAAGGGCATTTGGTCTAGTTGTATGATTCTTGCTTAGGGTGCGAGTCGTCCTGAGTTCAATTCTCATCAATTAATGATAATTCTCTTTTTTAATATCATTTACTTGTGTACTCCACGATATATGTCTCAACCTAGTATATTATCATTTAATAATAATGCTCTTAATATCATTTACTTGTGTAATATATGTCCCAAATGAAACTATCAAACTAAAACTTAGAAAATAAAAAATAAGAACTCCAAAATAACTTCTATTCTTTTTTCTTCTATCTCTACCGTAATTAACTTCTAGAAAATAAAAATAACTTCTATTCTTCTTTCTTCTCTCTATAGTAATTCTATTATTTTTTTTCTTATCTCTATAGTAATTCTATTATTTTTTCTCCTCTCTAGAGTAATTAACTTCTATTCTTTAATTAACTTCTATTCTTTAAATAACTTCTATTCTTTTTTCTTCTCTCTTCAACAGTAATTATCGCAAACCCTATGTAAAGAATTTAACAGCGGTCTAGATTTAAAAGATCTAAAAGATATAATAATAATTGCTCATGGATTTCATTAACAAAGAAAATAAATGAAATAATGATGATACATTCCATAAACAACTTAATATATAGTCATTAATAAGGGCATCTGGTCTAGTGGTATGATTCTTGCTTTGGGTGCAAGAGGTCTCCAGTTCGATTCTCAAAATGCCCCTCCAAAAGAAAAAAAGTACAATTTTGAAAGAAAAAAAAAACAAAAACACAAAATAGTTATCAATAAGAATTATAAATCTACTATAAAGGCATTTNAAAATGCCCCTTCGAAAGAAAGCACAATTTTGAAAGAAAAAAAAAACAAAAAAACAAAATAGTTATCCATAAGAATTATAAATCTACTATAAAGGCATTTGGTCTAAGTGGTATGATTATCGTTTTGGGTGTGAGAGGTCTCAAGTTCGATTCTCAAAATGCCCCCAACAANCTACTATAAAGGCATTTGGTATAAGTGGTATGATTATCGTTTTGGGTGTGAGAGGTCTCAAGTTCGATTCTCAAAATGCCCCCAACAATATTATATCAAAATGAATTATGCAAGATAATATGATTTAAAATGTGGTTTTTAAACATTGAACCAAGAAATGAGAATACAGAATGAAATATATTCTTGGAAGGGCCGGACTTCAAAAAGAATTACAGAAAGGGCCGGACTTCAAAAAGAATTACAGAAAGGGCCGGACTTCAAAAAGAATTATAGAAAGGGACTTCAAAAAGAATTACAGAAATTGTTCTTGACTTCAAAAAGAGCATTATATTCTTGGAAGGGCCGGACTTCAAAAAGAATTACAGAAATTGTTCTGGACTTCAAAAAAAGCATTATATTCTTGGAAGGGCCGGACTTCAAAAAGAATTACAGAAATTGTTCTGGACTTCAAAAAGAGCATTATA
>NW_019646813.1:9478-12347 GCF_002806865.2 Cucurbita pepo subsp. pepo
TACAGTAATTCTATTCTTTTTTCTTCTATCTCTACCGTAATTAACTTCTAGAAAATAAAAATAACTTCTATTCTTTTTTCTTCTCTCTATAGTAATTCTATTATTTTTTTTCTTCTCTCTATAGTAATTCTATTATTTCTTCTTCTCTATAGAGTAATTAACTTCTATTCTTTAATTAACTTCTATTCTTTAATTAACTTCTATTCTTTAAATAACTTCTATTCTTTTTTCTTCTCTCTACAGTAATTACCGCAAACCCTATGTAAATAATTTAACAGCGGTCTAGATCTAAAAGATCTAAAAGATATAATAATAATTGCTCATGGATTTCATTAACAAAGAAAATAAATGAAATAATGATGATACATTCCATAAACAACTTAATATATAGTTATTAATAAGGGCATCTGGTCTAGTGGTATGATTCTTGCTTTGGGTGCAAGAGGTCTTGAGTTCGATTCTCAAAATGCCCCTTCGAAAGAAAGCACAATTTTGAAAGAAAAAAAAAACAAAAAAACAAAATAGTTATCCATAAGAATTATAAATCTACTATAAAGGCATTTGGTCTAAGTGGTATGATTATCGTTTTGGGTGTGAGAGGTCTCAAGTTCGATTCTCAAAATGCCCCCAACAAAATTATATCAAAATGAATTATGCAAGATAATATGATTTAAAATGTGGTTTTTAAACATTGAACCAAGAAGATGAGAATACAGAATGAAATATATTCTTGGAAAACATTGAACCAACCAAGAAGGATATATTCCAACATTGAACCAACCTATTCTTGGAAAACATTGAACCAAGAAGGATATATTCTTGGAAAACATTGAACCAAGCAGATGAGAATACAGAATGAAACATTGATCTTGGAAAACATTGAACCAACCAAGAAGGATATATTCCAACATTGAACCAACCTATTCTTGGAAAACATTGAACCAAGAAGGATATATTCTTGGAAAACATTGAACCAAGAAGGATATATTCTTGGAAAACATTGAACCAAGCAAGAAGGATATATTCTTGGAAAACATTGAACCAAAAGGAAGATGAGAATACAGAATGAAATATATTCTTGGAAAACATTGAACGGAAAACATTGAACCAAGACGAAGATGAGAATACAGAATGAAATATATTCTTGGAAAACATTGAACGGAAAACAAACATTGAACGGAAAACATTGAACCAAGAAGGAAGATGAGAATACAGAATGAAATATATTCTTGGAAAACATTGAACGGAAAACATTGAACCAAGAAGGAAAACATTGAACCAAAAGGAAGATGAGAATACAGAATGAAATATATTCTTGGAAAACATTGAACGGAAAACATTGAACCAAGACGAAGATGAGAATACAGAATGAAATATATTCTTGGAAAACATTGAACGGAAAACAAACATTGAACGGAAAACATTGAACCAAGAAGGAAGATGAGAATACAGAATGAAATATATTCTT
The DNA here is from genome assembly GCF_002806865.2 of Cucurbita pepo subsp. pepo. Taxonomy (NCBI): domain Eukaryota; kingdom Viridiplantae; phylum Streptophyta; class Magnoliopsida; order Cucurbitales; family Cucurbitaceae; genus Cucurbita; species Cucurbita pepo. Next base: position 10,947 of record NW_019646813.1, read on the forward strand.
GGAAAACATTGAACGGAAAACATTGAACCAAGAAGGAAGATGAGAATACAGAATGAAATATATTCTTGGAAAACATTGAACGGAAAACATTGAACCAAGAAGGAAGATGAGAATACAGAATGAAATATATTCTTGGAAAACATTGAACGGAAAACATTGAACCAAGAAGGAAGATGAGAATACAGAATGAAATATATTCTTGGAAAACATTGAACGGAAAACAAACATTGAACGGAAAACATTGAACCAAGAAGGAAGATGAGAATACAGAATGAAATATATTCTTGGAAAACATTGAACGGAAAACATTGAACCAAGAAGGAAGATGAGAATACAGAATGAAATATATTCTTGGAAAACATTGAACGGAAAACAAACATTGAACGGAAAACATTGAACCAAGAAGGAAGATGAGAATACAGAATGAAATATATTCTTGGAAAACATTGAACGGAAAACATTGAACCAAGAAGGAAGATGAGAATACAGAATGAAATATATTCTTGGAAAACATTGAACGGAAAACAAACATTGAACGGAAAACATTGAACCAAGAAGGAAGATGAGAATACAGAATGAAATATATTCTTGGAAAACATTGAACGGAAAACATTGAACCAAGAAGGAAAACATTGAACCAAAAGGAAGATGAGAATACAGAATGAAATATATTCTTGGAAAACATTGAACGGAAAACATTGAACCAAGACGAAGATGAGAATACAGAATGAAATATATTCTTGGAAAACATTGAACGGAAAACAAACATTGAACGGAAAACATTGAACCAAGAAGGAAGATGAGAATACAGAATGAAATATATTCTTGGAAAACATTGAACGGAAAACATACATTGAACGGAAAACATTGAACCAAGAAGGAAGATGAGAATACAGAATGAAATATATTCTTGGAAAACATTCAACCAAGAAGGAAGATGAGAATACAGAACCAAGAAGGAAGATGAGAATAGAGAATGAAATATATTAAGAAGGAAGATGAGAATACAGAACCAAGAAGGAAGATGAGAATACAGAATGAAATATATTAAGAAGGAAGATGAGAATACAGAACCAAGAAGGAAGATGAGAATATAGAATGAAATATATTCTTGAAAAACATTGAACCATGAAGGAAGATGAGAATACACATTGAACCAAGAAGGAAGATGAGAATAAAATATATTGTTGGAAAACATTGAACCAAGAAGGAAGATGAGAATAGAATGAAATATATTCTTGGAAAACATTGAACATGAGAATACAGAATGAAATATATTCTTGAAGGAAATGAGAATACAGAATGAAATAGATGAGAATAGAATGAAATATATTCTTGGAAAACATTGAACCAAGAAGGAAGATGAGAATAGAATGAAATATATTCTTGGAAAACATTGAA
>NW_019646813.1:18805-19064 GCF_002806865.2 Cucurbita pepo subsp. pepo
GATTATTTTGGATGGGTTCGTAATAGAACTTACCGTTGAGATGAGGGAGCCTTCAAAGGTTGTGCACTCACAGATGGTGTTGTTATGTAGTGTTAGTCTGTCTTTGTGTTTGAGTTTTTTTGTATTTTATTTTATTTATTAAATTATAAGACGGTGTTGATCAAATTTATCCAAACAAAAAAATAAAGTGTTTGGGATACAATTACAAAAAAAAAAAAAATAATAAATAAAATAAAATACAAAAAAACTCAAACACAAA
>NW_019646814.1:0-19006 GCF_002806865.2 Cucurbita pepo subsp. pepo
GTCATTTAGAAATTATAGTCTCGAGATGAATATTTTTGTAACGGCTCAAGCCTACCGTTAGCAGATATTGTTCTCTTTAGGTTTTCCTTCCGAACTTTTGTTCAAGGTTTTTAAAATGTGTCTATTAGAGAGAAATTTCTACACCCTTATAAAGAACGTTTTGTTCATCTTTCCAACCGATGTGGGATCTCACAATCCACCCCCCTTCGGGGTCCAATGTTCTCGTTGGCAGTCGTTCTTCTCTTCGATCGATATGGAATCTCACAACTCACCCCATTTCGAGGCCCAAAATTCTCACTGGCACACTGCCCAGTATCCACCCCTTTTTGGGGTTCAGTGTCCTCGCTGATACACCGTTCAATGTCTAGCTTTGATATCATTTGTAACAGCTCTCCAACCGATGTGAAATCTCACAATCTTGTTTCTATCGTAACTATACTATAATATATTGTCCGGTTAAAAGTGTCGAGGCTATAATTTTTGGTAATGAGCCAATGAATATTTGTTGGAAATACTTGCTCCTTTTGAAATATTTTATTGGTGGAAGCAAAATGGCCACTTACTTAAGGTTCTCCTATAAGGTACACGTAAACATATTTTGGGAATTCTAATAGTTAATGTAATATTTGAGTCAACTTTCGGTATTGAAGGACGTGTAGTTGAATTATTTAGTTGTTCGTTAACTCCAAAGTGGATAGATGATCTTCTTATATGCACGTAAAATTAGTTAAATTTTGAAAACCGTCAACTTCTAAGTCAATTTTTAGTATTAGGAGATGTGTAGTTGAAGTATCTCGTTATCTATTAACTCCAAAATTGATATATTCTCTTATATGCCGTACAAAACGAGCTAAAATTTGAAAACGGTCAACTCTAAGTCAACTTTCAGTATTGGAAGACGTGTAGTTGAATTATCTAGTTATCTACCAACTCTAAAACCGATAGATGCTCTTATATGCACGTAATAAACTAGCTACATTTTGAAGACCGTCAACTTAACTAACATTTAAAAAGAGAGCAAAATTAGGCAAATTTAGGGTTTACGAAACGGTCTTTTATTCTATGTATTAATTTTTACAAATCGTCGTTTTCTTCGAGTGCAAAATACTGACACTAGGCAAAACGTCTTGTCCAAGTCATAAATCAAATTATTTCCGACTTACACAAGTTGATAAATCACCACTAAATTTAAAAAATTAAGCTGAGAAAATATAATATACGATCGGCTCCACTTGTTACTTTGAAAACAGCGTGAAACTTAATCAACGGGTTTTTAACACGGATCGAGGAGGTCTTAATAATTATTTTATTTTATAATTACAAATTAGTCTATATGTATCAAATCTTATGTACTTTTAAGTACTTTTATATTTGAAATTGGAAAATTGTTTGAAGATAATGACCAAACTACCCTTAGTTTTCTTTCTTGGGTTTTGGTTGAATATATAATATAACAATAGTCAATGGATCCCTTTTTTGTCATTTTCTTCTAAAAAAATAATATTGATCATTAGGGTAAAGTAATTATATTGAAAACTTCTTAATCTCTCATTTAATATAAAGTTAATAATGTTTAAATTTTTCTCTCGAGCTCACGACAACTTTTTTTAATAGCTTTGAAACGTTCCTCACGAACCCTTCTGTTCTATCAAATCTTCATCGCGTTAAATTAGTTTGTACATGTACGAATGAGCTCGGATGAATTGACTACTTGATTATAATCAAGTGGATGAATGGTCGAATTGAAATTGATCTAAACTAAATATTAAATAAGTTAGGGAGGAACTGTATTGATCGAAAACAACTAGTTTATTTTTTTCTTTATATTTAAATTTTTGGTCCGGATTGGATTAGGTTAGGTATTTTTTTGACCTAACCGAAAAGTTCGGGTTGGTTGGATTGGTAACCCATCCCAACCCGAAAGTTTTCACAACCCAACCCAACCCAACCCTCTATTTTCGGGTTAACTTTTATGTTTATTTGTCCATTTTTTCTCTTAATATTAACCTCCTACTCGGTTAACTTATTTGCTCAGATTTATGTATGGAAGCCTCGTAATTAATTATTTAATTTTTAATAGAGTTCTAATTATTTTATTCACAATTTAATATCATCTATGGTATGAAAAGTCCAAAATTATTAATGTAATCTTGAACAGTATGTGGTTGATATACAAAAGTATAATGTTCGGAGTAGTAGCTTAAAAAACTTATAGTATATAGATAATGTTCGGTGTTTTATCCTAGTAACACTATTGATATGACTCACTTTCATGTTCGAGTAATAATCTAAAGAGTCTATAGTATATAGATAATGTTGGGTGTTTTATCCTAATGACACTGTTGATGTGGCTCACTTTGTAATTGTTATAAATGACTTGATCCAAATCGTTCATTAGCAAACATGTGAGTTATGTCTTAACCAATTGAGTTATGCTCAGTTTGACACACGAACTTTACATATTTCGTTATAAATTATTTAGTATACCCAACTCGAATCAACATATTTTTGTTTTGTTTTACGTCTCGTAATTCTTCCTTCTTCCTTAGCCAGGCTTCGGTAGAGTAGCGGAGCAAGTACAAATATTAGTAGAATAGCGAAAGAATGTAATATAAACAAAGATACAGAGAACGAGTTACCTACTCTTAACGGTCAAAGTGAACCCGTCCATTCTGACTTCTAATTTGGGATGATCAAATCTCTCGAAGTAGGATTCGAACCTACGACCACGGCTATAAAACCGAAAAAAAAAAAGATGACATGTTATAAGCGTCGTAAATGGAAGGGAATTCAAATGATTGGAGGAGCCCTAACAAAGTTCTTCCAATAAATATGTAATGAATATTTAATGCATTATCTTTGTATTAACTAAGAGAGTTGAAAAATGAAATACGACACTTTGATTAAATTTTAATTAGCAAATTATTTAATATGTTTGGTGGTAGTTAAGATTAGATTTGGATAATAATAAATACAATATTTTTTATTTTAATTTATTAATTTAATAAAAATAATTTGACTTATTTATAAAAAAATTAATAAAACTATAAAATTAAAAAAAATTTGCTTATTATTCCAAATTTTATTTATTTGTATATAAATAACAATTTAGCTGCTTAATTAGTGAGATCACTTACTAAATATTTATAACACTCAATTTTTTTTCCCGATAAGGGTAAAGTTGTCCTAAGCGACTGGGAATAATTGATACACGCCGGGTAGTCACGATAGAGTTAGCTTTCACATGGTAATTGGGCCAACGTGAAATTTGTGATAATATTTTATAGACTCCATACAACGGTTCGAACTATAAATTTCTTAAAAAAAAAAAAAAAAATCTATTAAATAATGAATCCAACCATAAATTTTTTGGATTTGATTGGTTCGAATTGTTCACGTCTTTTATTTAAATTTTTTTTGTTTATAATAAAAATAAAATATTAATTCGTAAAACATCTATATATATTTATTATTTTAAAACATAAAAAAATGGGTAATTAAAGTTTAAAAATTTTAAAAGATAATTTATAAATAAAAAATAAAAATAAACTACTAATATGAGTTATATATATATATGTTATGCTTTTTTTTTCTTTTTTTAAATAAATGCAAAATATTAGAAACATTTTACAGATAAAAAATTAAAAAAAAATTACCATGCTGTAAAAATATTTAATAAAAGATTACAAGGTGAAAAAAATATTAAATAAATATGACTTTTTTTTTTTTAATTTTAAAAAACACAAACATAATCAAACAACTCTATTATAACTCTTAAAGTCATTAATCAAATAAATAGTTGACCAATAAATAAATAAATAAATAAATAAATATATATATATATTATATATCAACTGGATTACTCTGGATTGCATTTGATAAAATTTATTAATTATTGTATACGATATCGGTACTTGTAACATTTTTATATATTACTTATTGACAATGAATATTTGCATTTAGAGATGTCAACGGGGCAGGAATAGGAACATGGAAGTCTTTTCTATTTTCGTCTCTACCTCTAATTTCAATTTTCGTCCCTTCAAAATTCTCCATTTATTTTTTCGGGATCATACAAAAATTCTCTATAGGAATTCACGGTATGAGATTTAAAAAAATATATCTTTAATATATATATTTTTTAAAAAATATATTAACAAATAATTTGTGAATAGATAAATTCCATTTTCTAATATAATTTCATTTAACAAAAGTTAAACAAATAATATAATCTCGTCTTTTGTAAAATTTTGAGTAATTTTTATCTTTAATGATTTTTAAAATGAATGAATTTTTTTTTAATTTATAAAATTTGGTGGAGCTATTTGACTAAATTTGTGTGTAGTTTTATTTATTTTCATTAAATATTAATGAGTCTTTTAATAATTGTTTTTAAAATCAAATAAATTAAATAAAATATCAAACATTTTTTTTTTCCAAGTTTAAAGTGGAATTCCATGGAATTAATAATTATAAAAATTGATTTTGATAGGACATGTAAACAAAAATGATATTTTGATTGTTTCATATAATAAGCCCACTCTCGGAATAGCGCGTGGAGTTTACATCATCGTTGAGGTTTTGAAAAGTCAACAAACCTCCGCAAGAGAGAGAGGGGGAGAGTCTGTAATGTTGTTGCTGTCAATGGGTGTGAAGGAAAAGCCAAAAATATTAGTAAATTGGAAGCGCCAACTAAACCTCCTCCACTCTGACCCCGCGATGCCTTCTTTCCCCTTTCACCATTTATACCCATTTGAATCTCACTCTCCTTCTTCTTCACCACATCCAATTCATTCATTCTTCTTCTTCTTCTTCTTGTTTCTTATTTGGGTTTCTCACGAACCCATTTCTTCCACCTTGCTCTGCTTCATTCTCCCACAGGTATTGATTGTTTGCCGTTTAACTCTTTCAATTCTGTGAGTTTGGTTGATTTGTTTGATGGGTTTTGTGTGGAATTTCTTGAATGTGATTGGGTGTTTGTGATTGTGGCTTATGGTTTGGAAATGGGTAGGTGTTCGTTTGTTTGCTTGTGATGCTGTTTGTGAGCTGATGGGGAAGGATTGTGTGTGTGTTTTTCTGCTATGGTTTTGCTGCTCCTTGCTCCTTGCTGCTGCTGAAACCACAGAGCCTTCTGATGGTAAGTTTGTCTTGTCTTGTATGTTCTTTGTCTCATGAATTTGCTTGCACTTTCTTGGTTGGTTTAAAGCTAGTGTCAGTGTAACGGTCCAAGCTCCAAGCCTACCGTCGGTAGGTATTGTCCACTTTAGGCTTTCTCTTTCAGAGGTTTCCACACTCTTGTAAAGAATGTTTCATTCTCCGCTCCAACTGACGTGGGATCTCACAATCCACCCCCTTCAGTTTGAGAGAGGAACGAGTGTCAGTGAGGGTGCTGAGTCTCAAAGGGGTGGATTGTGAGATCCCATGGGAAGCTCGAAAGGGAAAGTCCAAAGAGGACAATATCTACTAGCGGTGGCTTGGACAGTTACAGTCAGTTTTGCAATGGTTTTTTTTCTTTTTCTTACTTGTTTGAATTCAAGGTTAATGTTCTCTGTAGCATGGTATATATGAAGAAGGAAGTCCGGGTATCAACTTGGGAGCTTTTGAAAGTTTGGCTACTATTGAACCAAGTTGCTAATGACTATTGTTATTGGAAATATGCCTGCATTTTGTTTCTCTTTCGTATTAATCATATAGAGTTTGAACTTTGAATGGTTTATTTAGCGCATATTGCTTAGAGAATGGGTTGAAGCTATGATGACTAAGATTTTGTGTTACACAAGCAAAACCACGAGAGTTTATGCTCAAAGTGGACGATATCATACCATTGTGGAGAGTCGTAATTCCTAACATGGTATCAGAGCCATGTACTTAACTTAGCCATGTCAATAGAATCCTCAAATGTCGAACAAAGAAATTGTGAGCCTCGAAGATGTAGTCAAAAAGTGACTCAAGTGTCGAATAAGGGTGTAGTTTGTTTGAGAGTTTCAGAGAAAGGAGTCGAGCCTCAGTTAAGGAGAGACTATTCAAGGGCTCCATAGGCCGTAGGAGAGGCTCTATGGTGTACTTTGTTCGAGGGGAGGATTGTTGGGAGGGAGTCCCACGTCGGCTAATTAAGGGGATAATCATCTCCATTGGTATGAGACCTTTTGGAGACCCCAAAAGCAAATCCATGAGAGTTTATGCTCAAAGTGGACAATATCATATCACGGTGGAGAGTCGTAGCGAACACTTACAAATTAAATAAATAAAAAGTTGGTTGTGCTTTATATGTCTACAAAACAATGATATCATGTACAATTCATAAGCATGTGATCTTGGAAATAAGTTGAATACCCTCCATATTTGCTCCCTGTAGTGAGATGAGTTCTTTGATAATCTTTTATGTATCTGCAGTTGCTGCATTGCTAGCAATAAAGAGGAGTCTAATTGATCCTATGGATCACCTTAAAAACTGGACTATGGGAGATCCTTGCATTGTTGGTTGGACTGGAGTGGTATGCAACTCTATCAATGGAACTGTTGGGAACTTGCGTGTCAAAGAACTGTATGTTTTGTCCAGCACTCTCCCCTTCCTTTACTAATACTTCTTTATTTTCCCCATGTCGGATCTACGAGAGACTCACAAGTATTCCACATCAGTTACAGAGGGGAACGAAGCATTCCTTATAAGGGTGTGGAAACCTCTCCCTAGCAGACGCATTTTAAAACCGCGAGGCCGATGGTGATACGTAATGGGTCAAAGCGAACAATGTCTACTAGTGGTGAGCTTGGGTTGTTACAAATAGTATTAAAGCCAAACACAGAACGGTGTGCTAGCAAGGACATTGGGCGCCCCAAGAGGGTTGGTTTGTGAGATCCCTCGTCGGTTGGAGAGGGGAATGAAATATTTTTTATAAGGGTGTGGAAAGCTCTCCCTAGTAGACGCGTTTTAAAATCGTAAGCCTGATGGCGACACGTAACGGGCTAAAGTGGATAATATCTGCTAGCGGTGAGCTTGAGTTGTTACAAATGGTATCAGAGCCAGATACCGAGCGTTGTGCTAGTGAGGACGTTGGGCCCCCAAGAGGGGTGGACTGTGAGATCCCACATCAGTTGGAGAGGGGAACGAAACATTCCTTATAAGGGTGTGGAAACCTCTCCCTAGCAGACGCATTTTATAACCGTGAGACTGACGGTGATATGTAATGGGTCAAAGCGAACAATGTCTACTAGCGGTGGACTTGGGTTGTTACAAATGGTATCAGAGCCAAACACTGAGCGGTGTGCTAGCAAGGACATTGGGCCCTCAAGGGGGTTGGATTGTGAGATCCCACATCGGTTGGAGAGGGGAACAAAATATTTTTTATAAGGGTGTGGAAAACTCTCCCTAGTAGACACGTTTTAAAACCGTAAGATTGACAGCGACACGTAACGGGCTAAAGCGGATAATATCTGCTAGTGGTGAGCTTGGGCTGTTACAAATAGTATCAAAGCCAGATACCGAGCGGTGTGCTAGCAAGGACGTTGGGCCCTCAAGGTGGGTAGATTATGAGATCCCACATCGGTTGGAGAGGGGAACGAAACATTCCTTATAAGGGTGTGGAAACCTCTCCCTAGTAAACGTGTTTTAAAACTGTGAGGCCGACGGTAATATGTTACAGGCCAAAGCAGACAATATCTACTAGCGGTGGGCTTAAGCTGTTACATTAAAAACACAATTGAAAACACAAAAGAATGATGGTGGCTTAAACAATGTTGTGCTTTGGTAACACACATGGTATATAGGTATTGCAATGTATTACATTTGATTTTCCCCTTTTGTTGCAGCCATCTATTGAATCAGAACCTATCTGGAAACTTAGCCCCTGAGATCAGCCAATTGTCTCAACTTGAGAAGTTGTGAGTAATTGACAATGAAATTGGTATCTTGAAGAAAATTCCATTGTTCTATTCATACTTTCCTAAGCTTTCTTTCTGGTAATGATTTTCTTCTCTTGGTTTATCCTGGAAGAGATTTCATGTGGAATGACTTAACTGGTTCAATTCCGAAGGAGATTGGCAGTCTTAGGTTCCTGAGACTATTGTAAGTTAAATCTCACTGAATTTCTTCTTAGTTTATTTCTTTCATCTGTAGAAATTTCATAAGTTACTATATTAAATTACTTCTACTTATTGTTAAAGATCATTGCAGCAAGAGAACCTAAACGATCTCTCAGCTTTTTTGTGATTATCCTCTTTCTTTCTTATTACCAACATTTGGGCTTTGTTTATGTTACTCTTCGTATGAGAGAGAGATCTCACGTTGGTTGGAGAGGGGAACGAAACATGCCTTATAAGGATGTAGAAACCTCTCCCTAGCAAACGCGTATTAAAACTATGAGGGGGATGTTGATACGTAATGGGTTAAAGCGGAAAATATTTGTTAGCGGTGGGGTTGGACTGTTACAAATGGTATCAGAGCCAGTTATTGGGCTGTGTGCTAGTGAGGACGCTGGGCCCTCAAGGGGGTGGATTGTGAGATCTCGCGTTGGTTGGAGAGGGGAACGAAACATTTCTTAAAAGGGTGTGGAAATCTCTCCCTAGCAGACACATTTTAAAACTGTGAGGCTGACGACGATATGTAACGACCAAAGTGGACAATATCTGTTAGCGGTGAGGTTGGATTGTTACAAATGGTATTAGAGCTAGTCACTGGGTGGTGGCCAGCGAGGACGTTGGCCTCTAAGGGGGGTGGATTATGAGATTCCACATAAGTTGGAGGGGTGAACGAAACATTCCTTATAACGGTGTGGAAACCTCTCCCTAGCAAACGCGTTTTTAAATTGTGAGGCTGATGACGATACGTAAGGCCAAAGCGGACAATATCTGCTAGCGGTGGGTATTAGAGCTAGTCATTGGGTGGTATGCCAGCGAGGACGCCGGCCCCCAAGGGGGGTGGATTGTGAGATTCAAAGCGAACAATGTCTACTAGTGGTGAGCTTGGGTTGTTACAAATAGTATTAAAGCCAAACACAGAACGGTGTGCTAGCAAGGACATTGGGCGCCCCAAGAGGGTTGGTTTGTGAGATCCCTCGTCGGTTGGAGAGGGGAATGAAATATTTTTTATAAGGGTGTGGAAAGCTCTCCCTAGTAGACGCGTTTTAAAATCGTAAGCCTGATGGCGACACGTAACGGGCTAAAGTGGATAATATCTGCTAGCGGTGAGCTTGAGTTGTTACAAATGGTATCAGAGCCAGATACCGAGCGTTGTGCTAGTGAGGACGTTGGGCCCCCAAGAGGGGTGGACTGTGAGATCCCACATCAGTTGGAGAGGGGAACGAAACATTCCTTATAAGGGTGTGGAAACCTCTCCCTAGCAGACGCATTTTATAACCGTGAGACTGACGGTGATATGTAATGGGTCAAAGCGAACAATGTCTACTAGCGGTGGACTTGGGTTGTTACAAATGGTATCAGAGCCAAACACTGAGCGGTGTGCTAGCAAGGACATTGGGCCCTCAAGGGGGTTGGATTGTGAGATCCCACATCGGTTGGAGAGGGGAACAAAATATTTTTTATAAGGGTGTGGAAAACTCTCCCTAGTAGACACGTTTTAAAACCGTAAGATTGACAGCGACACGTAACGGGCTAAAGCGGATAATATCTGCTAGTGGTGAGCTTGGGCTGTTACAAATAGTATCAAAGCCAGATACCGAGCGGTGTGCTAGCAAGGACGTTGGGCCCTCAAGGTGGGTAGATTATGAGATCCCACATCGGTTGGAGAGGGGAACGAAACATTCCTTATAAGGGTGTGGAAACCTCTCCCTAGTAAACGTGTTTTAAAACTGTGAGGCCGACGGTAATATGTTACAGGCCAAAGCAGACAATATCTACTAGCGGTGGGCTTAAGCTGTTACATTAAAAACACAATTGAAAACACAAAAGAATGATGGTGGCTTAAACAATGTTGTGCTTTGGTAACACACATGGTATATAGGTATTGCAATGTATTACATTTGATTTTCCCCTTTTGTTGCAGCCATCTATTGAATCAGAACCTATCTGGAAACTTAGCCCCTGAGATCAGCCAATTGTCTCAACTTGAGAAGTTGTGAGTAATTGACAATGAAATTGGTATCTTGAAGAAAATTCCATTGTTCTATTCATACTTTCCTAAGCTTTCTTTCTGGTAATGATTTTCTTCTCTTGGTTTATCCTGGAAGAGATTTCATGTGGAATGACTTAACTGGTTCAATTCCGAAGGAGATTGGCAGTCTTAGGTTCCTGAGACTATTGTAAGTTAAATCTCACTGAATTTCTTCTTAGTTTATTTCTTTCATCTGTAGAAATTTCATAAGTTACTATATTAAATTACTTCTACTTATTGTTAAAGATCATTGCAGCAAGAGAACCTACACGATCTCAGCTTTTTTGTGATTATCCTTTTTCTTTCTTATTACCAACATTTGGGCTTTGTTTCTGTTACTCTTCGTATGAGAGAGATCTCACGTCAGTTGGAGAGGGGAATGAAACATTCCTTATAAGGGTGTAGAAACCTCTCCCTAGCAAACGCGTTTTAAAACTATGAGGGGATGGTGATACGTAATGGGTTAAAGCGGACAATATTTGCTAGCAGTGGGGTTGGACTGTTACAAATGGTGTCAGAGCCAGTTATTGGGCGGTGTGCTAGTGAGGACGCTGGGCCCTCAAGGGGGTGGATTGTGAGATCTCGCGTCGGTTGGAGAGGGGAACGAAACATTTCTAATAAGGGTGTGGAAACCTCTCCCTAGCAAACGTGTTTTAAAACTGTGAGGTTGACGATGGTATGTAACGACCAAAGTGGACAATATCTGTTAGCGGTGAGGTTGGATTGTTACAAATGGTATTAGAGCTAGTCACTGGGTGGTGGCTAGCGAGGACGTTGGCCTCTAAGGGGGGTGGATTATGAGATTCCACATAAGTTGGAGAGGTGAACGAAACATTCCTTATAAGGGTGTGGAAACCTCTCCCTAGCAAACGCGTTTTTAAACTGTGAGACTGATGACGATACGTAACGGCCAAAGCGTACAATATCTGCTAGCGGTGGGTATTAGAGCTAGTCATTGGGTGGTATGCCGGCGAGGACGCCGGCCCCCAAGGGGGGTGGATTGTGAGATTCCACATCAGTTGGAGAGGTGTGGAGACCTCTCCTTAAGAGATGCATTTTAAAACATGAGGCTGACAACGATACGTAACGGGTCAAAGTAGACAATATCTGCAAGCAGTGGGGTTGGGTTGTTACAAATGGTATCTAAGCCAGTCACTGGGTGGTGTGCCAGCGAGGACGCTGGCCCCTAAGGAGGGTGGATTGTGAGATCTCACATTAGTTGGAGAGGGGAACGAAACATTCCTTATAAAGGTGTGGAAACCTCTCCTTAGCAGACACGTTTTAAAACCGTGAGGCTAACGACGATACGTAACGGGCCAAAGCGGACAATATTTGGGGTTGAGCTTGAATTTACATTGAATTTTAGTAAAAGAGGAAAGCTTGGTAGAATTACTTTGTTCATTGTGTGTGTGAGAGAGAGATAAAATAACTACTTTTGATCTTAGTTTCTTCCAAATCTAACAGTTTGAACGTTTTTGGTGCAGACTCTTAAATGGAAATAAACTATCTGGTTCTCTTCCAGATGAGCTTGGTAATCTTACAAAACTCATCCGATTCCAAGTAGATGAGAATCAACTTTCAGGGCCAATCCCAAAATCATATGCTAACTTGACCAATCTGAAGCACATGTGAGTGTATCTTCATCTCTTTTTCAATGTAAGTTGCCCCAAACAACAGTCTTTTCCCCCTCATTTCTTTGTTTACTTTGCAGCCACTTCAATAACAACACACTCAGTGGTCAAATTCCATCTGAGCTTTCCACATTACCCAAGCTTATTCACTTGTGAGTATTATTTAAGTTATTTGATATGTATGGAGGTGATCAATAAAACATTTCTTATCCAAAAATGTGTGTATATGGAAGTGATGGTGGACATACTTCCTATGATGTTTTTTTGTTCTCAACAGGCTTTTGGATAACAATAAATTGTCGGGTTCTCTGCCACCGGAACTTTCGAGCTTGCCAGTTATAAGCATTCTGTAAGTTCACTTTCATTCTACGAGCAAGTTTCTTTTAGCACATTCAAAATTATGTTACAAGTGTTAGGATCGCACAACAACGCACACACTCGATCAAGATGAACACAAAGAACAAGAGAGAGAAAATGCAAGGAGGAATATTGGCTATAACTTCAGGTATGTACACCGAGAGAGAATATAGAGAATGAAGAAAGTACATTTTGAAAGCACCGACTAAGGGATATATATATGGTTTCAGTTTACTATATATAACTTTAACTAAATATCATATCCCAACAATAAGAACACTCGAGCACACAGGCTTAGAGAACACTAAGTGGTGTCAACATTTCGAAAAAGTGACTCCAATTGTTTACAATTAAAAAGTATCACAAAATCCCAAAGCCCCTATACACTAAGATCTACATATAGAGGCAATTACGTGCACAACGCTCCTAATCTCTTCCCGTGAAACTTCAGCATCATAAGTTAAGGAGTAGCTTTCCTGTTTAAAAGAGCAAGCTCGTTTGAGCATTGGAGGATATTCAATGTACGTTAACGCACATCAACGCACACCCTCGTTCTAGATGAACACAAACAACAAAAGAGAAAAAATGGAAAGAGGAATATTGGCTAAAGGTTTATATTGATGACTTCAGGTATATATAGTAAGAGAGAATACAGAGAACACAAGAAGTACATTTTCAAAGCACCGTCTAAGGGTATATATATGGTTTAGCTTACTATATATAACTTTACCAAATATAACTATCTACCATATATAGCTTCGCAGATATACCCTTTTAACTAGTTATATAGGAACTAAAGATATATCTATATTAGATGTTAACTAGTTAAATAGGAACTAAAGATATATCTAATCCGCTCTAGTTCACCTACTTCTCCAAATACGGATACTCCTCCATGAGCTTTGGTCCATATCTGGGTCAATCCCAGCAAAGACATCTCTGAACAAGGTTCTAGCACTAGAACGCCCCTGTTGACGATCCTTATTATTATCTATTATTATTTTACTTGATCACATTGTCATATGTTGTTGGTCGTTTATAGTTTCCATTATGTTCCTTTTTTTTGTTATATTTTCACTTCTATGCTGTCCTTGGCAGGCAACTTGATAACAACAACTTGGAAGGAGAAATTCCAGCATCTTATGAAAATTTTTCTACATTAGTGAAATTGTAAGTGTTCCTTTCGGTTTGCACCTTCCATGCAACCCTTAAAAATTTTGCTCTCTAAATGGACGTGTTTTAATTTTTACATGCATACACCGTTAGGAATCACGGCTCTCTCCATGGTATGATATTGTCCACTTTAAGCATAAACTCTGATGGTTTTGCTTTAGATTTTCCCAAAAGGCCTCATACCAATGGAGATTCAACCCCTTAATTAGCCGATGTGGGACTCCTCTCCCAACAATCCTCTCCTCGAACAAAGTACACCATAGAGCCTCCTCTGGGGCCTATGGAGCTCTCGAACAACCCCCCCTTAATCGAGGCTAGACTCCTTCTCTGGAGCCCTCGAACAAAGTACACCCTTTGTTCGATACTTGAGTTAGTTTTGACTACACCTTCGAGACTCACAACTTCTTTGTTCAAATTTTGATGATTCTATTGACATGACTCTGATACCATGCTAGGAATCACAACTCTCTCGAATGGTATGATATTGTCCCACTCTCATGGTTTTGCTATTGGTTTTCCAAAAGGCCTCATACCAACGGAGATGTATTCCTTATAAATCTATGATCAACCCCTTAATTAGCCGATGTGGGACTCCTCTCCCTACAATCCTCAACATACACTTCAACAGGAATCATGTTCTTTGTTTATTCTTACCTTATCCACTCTAAAGGTTATTAGACATGAAGATTATCGATTAAGATTCGAATCCTTCATGAGTAAATTTTCGACAAATCATGAACTACCAATAGGCTTCGTAAATCTTCTCGAAGGGGGCTAATGCTTTTGTCCCATCACCATGGTTCTTGCAGAAGTCTTAGGAATTGCGGCTTGGAGGGACAGATTCTTAATTTTAGCAAGAATGCAAACCTCAGTTACTTGTAAGTTACAGGATCTCTATAGGTGTTTACTTTTGCTTCTTCTTTTGGCTAATGATCATTGCTATGATATTTTCTACTTTGCTTGTTCTACAGGGATCTTAGCTGGAACCATTTTACTGGACCCATACCACCATATAACCTCTCTTCTCAAATGACAACGATGTATGCCATTTATTGATGTTGAATTATCAATTAGTACTTGTTGAGGATTGTCGGGAGAGGAGTACCATGTTAGCTAATTAAGGGGTTGGTCATGGGTTTATAAGTAAGGAACGCTATCTCCATTGGTACGAGGTCTTTTGGGAACCAAAAGCAAAGCCATGAGAGCTTACGCTCAAAGTGGACAATACCATACCATTGTGGAGAGTCGTGGTTCCTAACAGTACTTGCATCGGTTCTGATGAGTTTTCTCGTGCTTAACAAATCCATTTATGTTGTAGAATTTTGTCACACAACCAGCTGAATGGATCTATCCCCAGCAGTTTCTCCGGTCTTCCTGCCCTCCAGAAACTGTAAGATTGTATCTGATATCAATGCATGGTTTTACAAATGTTTTCATGACAAAATGGCTATGTTTGTCAAAGCATCTGATCTTGTCAATGACTGTTCCTTGCAGGTCACTTGAGAACAACACTCTAAATGGTTCTGTGCCTTCATCTCTATGGGAGAAAGTGGTCTTCAATTCGAGTGCTCGACTTTTACTGTAAATCCTTGAGCAAAAATATAGGATAGGAATTTGAGACGTTGTTGGAGTGCCATTCCTTTTTTTTTTTCCTGTTCTTGAGAGAGTGAGATCTGATGACGTTTCTATTTAATGAATGATCACTTCCTTTTCTTTTTAATTCAGTGATCTTCGGGACAATTCATTTTCTGGCATTTCCGGAAGCACGAACCCTCCAGTTAATGTCACTCTAAGGTATGCATTTTACTCAATGCGCAGGTTCTTCTATTGGCTTTGATGTCCATGAAAGCCTATCTTTTGTAGGCATGCATTATATGTCTTGGCCACATCAAACTGTAGGTGCTATCATAGGAAAGTACTGTTAATAGGCCCTGTCGAGACGAGAATGAGTTATCTTTTTCTTTAGAAGTTTACCTGATGTCTTATACTGTAATAGCCCAAGCCCAAGCGCACCGTTAGTAGATATTGTCCTCTTTGGGCTTTCCCTTTCGGGCTTCCCCTCAAGGTTTTTCGGGTTTTCCACACCCTTATAAAGAATGTTTCGTTCTCTTTCCCAACCGATGTGGGATCTCATAATCCACCCTCTTTAAGGCCCAACGTCTTTGCTGGCACTCGTTCCCTTCTCCAATTGATGTGGGACCCCCCAATCCACCCCCCTTCGAGGCCCAGCGTCCTTGCTGGCACACCGCCTCGTGTCCACCCCCCTTCGGGGCTCATCCTCCTTGCTGGCACATCACCCAGTGCTTGAGTCTATACCATTTGTAATGCTCAAGTCTACCGCTAGCAGATATTGTCTTCTCTGGACTTTCCCTTTCGGGCTTCCTCTCAAGGTTTTTAAAACGTGTATGCTAGGGAGAGGTTTCCACACCCTTATAAAAAATGTTTCGTTCTCTTCCCCAACCGATGTGGGATCTCACATATAAACACAATATATCGTAAATACCCTGTATTTTTCTTTTTCCTAATGTCTTTTTGTCCAAAATGTAAGTTTCTGCATGTATTATATGCATGCCTGGAATTCAAATGTCTGAGTTAATCATTTTGTCTATGTTAAATCTTGAAAGAGTTCTTTGGCTTCTTATTTTCAGAAAGCTGCTTTCTATAATCCTCATTCAACCATGTTTGATTCTGCAGGCTTGAAGGCAATCCATTCTGCCTAAATTTAAGAGGACAGAACTCTAAGTTGTTCTGTGCATCAAAAACTGTAGATGATGGGTTGTTTAGAAGCTCGAGCACCTTCAACGAATCATGTCCAGTCAGAGGTTGTCCAACAGATGTTTTTTTCGAATACGTGCCAGACGCCCCAGATCCATGCTTTTGTGCAGCACCCCTTGGGATAGGATATAGGCTAAAGAGTCCAAGTTTTTCCTACTTTCCTCCATACAAATATTCATTTCAAGAATATGTGACAAAGGAACTCACTTTGGATAAGTATCAATTGTCGATCGATTCATACGATTGGGAAGGATCTCGTATGAGGATGTATCTTAAGATTTTCCCATTATTTGATAGTGGTTCTCACTTGTTGAATGACAATGAGGTGCTTCAAATTACAGAAAAATTTATGTCATGGAATTTTACTCGTAATGACCTCTTTGGCCCGTACGAGCTTCTCAACTTCACATTCCCCAACCGTTCTCAGACCAGTATGCATTTTGTTTTGCAATATTCCTTTTAAATAACGGTGCTCAACTGGCCTTGTTCTGTTTTAACCTTTCAAGTTTATCAGTGCAGTCACTCTCCCTAGAGAGAAGGTGGGGATTGGTGAAGGCATCTTGGCTGCCATTATAGTTGGATCTGTCACCTGTGTTGTTTTGATTGTAGCAGTGGTCATACTTCTGTTCACTAGGCGTTCGAGTAGCCATAACAATTTGTCAAGGAAAAACTTCTGTAAGTATGATAGAACTGACGATCGAATTAATCTCTGATGATTATGACATAAAGTGCTCGAAAATTTGCTTTCGTTACAGCTTCGGTGATCGGTATGAAGATTGATGGTGTAAAAGCATTTTCATTCAAAGAAATGCAATCAGCTACTGGATATTTCAACTGTTCATCTCAAGTAGGCCATGGAGGATATGGCAAGGTCTATAAAGGCATATTGTCTGATAATTCAGTTGTCGCTATCAAACGTGCAGAAGAAGGATCGTTGCAAGGCCAAAAAGAATTCTTGACGGAGATACACCTCTTATCACGAGTTCATCACCGAAATCTAGTTTCGCTAATCGGATATTGTGATGAAGAAGGGGAACAAGTATGTTTCTTGGTTGCTTGGTTTCTTTGTTTTATTTCATTTAGGTCCTATGATGATCTCTTGGGGCTAGCCATTGAGCTTATGAATGTCATTAAATCATGTCACTGACTACATATGTTGATATCAACTTCTAAAGTCAGACAAGGTTTTTTTGAAGAGTTCTATGAATTGAAGACAAAGTAGTAAGCCAGTTGCTATGCTTTTCATTGATTTATTTCGTTCTGTCGTTCTGCAGATGCTGGTTTACGAGTTTATGTCGAACGGGACTTTGCGCGACTGGATTTCTGGTTGTGAATTTTCTGGTATTGGCCTCAGCTAATATCTTATTTGTTCTGAACCTTGATCTATTCTACATGTTCATGGCTTCCATTATATGCTTCATTACAAATTCTCTTGGGGCTGAAAATTATGGTGGTCACCTATGTGCCCCATGGATCCATATATATAGACATATATAAGTTGTAGGTACTAGTTTCTAGTTATCTTAAGAATGGTAGTTGCTGAAGTGACTGATAAACATAGACATTGAGTTCATTATAACCTTCATTTCATATGAAGGCCTTTGTGTATAGGTTTATCTGTTTGGCTTCTAGATGATTTGGGTTGAAGTCTTTCTCTAATGACTAGACTTGATGTCAGATTCCACCTCGGTTGGAGAGGAGAACGATAAGAACGCTTATTCCTAAGGGGGGTGGATTGTGAGATCTCATATCGGTTGGAGAGGGGAACGATGCATTCCTTATAAGGGTGTAGAAACCTCTCCCTAGCAGACGCGTTTTAAAACTTTGAAGGGAAGCCTGAAAGAGAAAGCTCAAAGAGGACAATATCTGCTGAACTGTTATAAATGGTATCAGAGCCGCTCGACGTGTGCCAGCAAGGACACTGGGCCTCCAAAGGGTTGGATTTTGAGATACCACATCGGTTGGAGGGGAAACAAAGCCAGTCACCGAGCGGTGTGCCAGTGAGGATGCTGGCCCCCCAAGGGGTGGATTTGAGATCCCACATCAGTTGGGGAGGGGAACGATGCATTCCTTATAAGGGTGTGGAAACCTCTCTCTAGTAGACGTGTTTTAAAACCTTGAGGGTAAACCTAAAAGAGAAAGCCCAAAGAAGACAATATCTGCTAGCGGTGGGCTTGGACTGTTACAAATGATAGTATCAGAGCCAGTCATCGAGCGGGGTGCCAGCGAGGACACTGGGCCTCCAAGGGGGTGGATTGTGAGATCCCACATTGATTGGAGAGAGGAACGATGAGGATGCTAGGCCCCCAAAGAGGGTGGACTGTGAAATCCCATCTCGGTTGTAGAGGGGAACGATGCATCCCTTATAAGGGTGTTGAAAGGACGCTAGGCCTCCAGGAGGGTGGATTGTGAGATCCCACATCGGTTGGAGAGGGGAACGATGCGTTACTTATAAGGGTGTGGAAATCTCTCCCTAGCAGACGTATTTTAAAACCTTGAGGGGAAGCCCGAAAGAGAAACCCCAAAAAGGACAAGATTGTTTGGTTCTTGTTTGTAGTTTTCAGCTTTGCATCTGATATTTTAGTTCTATCATTAACTTGTACTGTTCTATGGCAGCCAAAACTGCAGTAAACCTGAACTTTCGTAGGAGATTACAAATTGCATTGGGTTCAGCTAAAGGTATACTCTATCTCCATACTGAAGCAAATCCTCCTATATATCACCGAGACATAAAATCTAGAAACATACTCCTCGACGCCAAGCTCACTGCCAAAGTCGCTGATTTCGGACTGTCACGTCTTGCTCCCGATCTCGACTATGAAGGGGACGCTTCTGGACATGTATCTACTGTTGTGAAGGGTACTCCGGTAAGTCTATCTCGACGAACATGGTCTATATAAAGCATGCAAAATTTATGGGATTGTCTGGTGATGATTTCTAGTCTAGCTTACCTTTCGAAAAGGAA
>NW_019646815.1:0-18983 GCF_002806865.2 Cucurbita pepo subsp. pepo
CGTGAGGTTTTGAGAATGTGTTTTATGATCTAGGTGATTGAAAAATGTTATCTTCCGGTTGGGCTTACATGTATTCTTAGTGAATGAGTTCTTTAATTCTAGGTGATTGATAGAATTATCTTCGGATTAAAATATGTATGTTTGTACTCATGTAAGAGTAGGGCACTAGAGCTAGGACAATTTTAAGTTGACTTAGGTCAGAATGTTTTTAGTGAATCGAGCACCCTTGGATCGTGAGTGACGATTAATGGTTAAGAACCTAAAACTCTTAGAAGCAAATTAGCCTCAAGGAGCTAGTCCAAAGTGGCCTGAAAATGAGAGTTCGAGATTTGAATTTCCTAGACGCCCTAAAAATCTAATAGTAAATCTCCACGACATACAAGGATGGCTAAAAGAACTTATCATGCCTACCATTAGTGTGAATGATATCACCAGAGTCAGACTGCTTTCTATTTCCTCTGATATCTCATTACCACTATTTGGCGTTCAGGGTCGAACTTAATAATCCCTCTGCCAAGTAGTAGGTGTTCAGAGAAATCCGTACTATTGAGCTTGACCAAGGTGAGATAGGATAGCTCATCGAGGCTACTTGAGAAGTTACTATCATGTGTAAAAATAGGTCAGGGGCCGAGGTTGCAACTCTAATTCGTCTCGAGAGGGATGAGGGACTACACAAATAGTTTAGCTCATGTTGACTCCCTAAAAAGGGTCATTGCACTGTAAACCCATCTGGAGATGGGAAGAGGGACTACACAGGTAAACTTAGTAACTAGCCGACACATAGATCCCCTAGGCTTTTCAACTCTGTGGTGGTTCTTGTAGAAGTGTCGCCGAACGTTTAAAAAGAGATACCATATCAGGGTCTTATGAGATAGGAAGAGGTAGCATCTCTACCCAAGATATCAATCATTCCTTGCCAAGACAATGCCAATTTGCACAAAAAATTATCATATTTTTCTTATCCAAGAGAGCAGCAAGTAGATTTTTTTGCCCATAATCTTCAAGGATGCAGCAACATATTGTAAAGGATGTGATCGATGTCAAAGAACTGGAAGTATCAAGAAAAGGAATGAATTGATTTTGTAGTTGTAGACTATGTGCCCAAATGAGTAGGAGACAGTTCCATGCAATTAAAATGATGGCGAGAACAATATTAAAATTCTTTTAAGAAAATTATTCACTCAATTTTGTATTCCAAGAGCTTTAGTTAACGATTTAATTAACGACGACCACTTCGTGAATAAGCTAATGAACACCATATTGGATATCCACAAATAAATAAACAAGCAGTAGTGTCCTAAAGAACTTCTGGAAAGAGTGACGGTGGGAGCTATTGCAAGTTTGGACCAATACCTGCTAATGGTGGACTTGAGCTATTGCAAGTTTGGACCAAAGAGTACGGGAAGATAGAAATTGAAAAATGAGCTTAAGATAATAAAATCATAGGTTTGAACCGAAAGTTCCATGACCAAATTCACCCTTGTTTCTTCATGGATTGAAATTATTTTTTGTTGGTAAAAATTTGGGAGAATGAGCTCGTTAAGATTGGAGAAAGAAATGAGAGCTAAGGAAGCTTGTACTATGAGAATCAATTTTTGAAAATGAAAGGTAAATTGGATGAACCTACAAAACTTTGAACGTTCATAACTTGCTCGTTTCTTAATGAAATCTAGTGATTCTCGACTCATTAAGTTCGTGTTTGAAGATATTTTCAAGTTTTTAAGAGAGACTAGAAGATATTAAGGTCTATAATGCAAGCTATGAGCAAAAGAAACTCACATTTGAAAACAAACCATGTGCATGAAAGTTTTTCAAGGTAGATGACGACAATGTGGTTGAATTAGTTGATTCGATCAGTTCTCTATTTTCCACGTGGTTTTACTATTGATTGCAGATCAAGAGGTCATCGGTTCGAACCTGGTAGGGCCCTTAGTGTCCATGGCTAAAAATCATTCATTGTAGTTATAACTATACTTCGGATTGACGCCCCAAGATGACCCTCCTTTGTAACTATGCAAGTTTCAAATGCTTTCCCACCTTGAACGGTCAACAATTGGTAGTCACTTAAAAATGAAAAGTAAAATCTGATGAGTATAAACATACTAATTAAACAACCTACTTGTAGGCTCTAATATATGAGCTTCGGAAAGACCTTGAAGTTCAAAGTAGTTCTCTTGCTCATCATAAAAATCCCTCGGAGTTAGGGAGTTGTTCACTTTCTCTAGCGTCGTGAATCTGCTGGATGGCGTATCTGAGCTCTTAGATGAACCAACTTTTTTGATTCGTTAACCTAGCTTGATAACTTTGCCCTGTAAGTGAATTATTAGTGTCTTGGGTCTAGAAGTACAATTTTGTAATATATTATAGGACTGCATGGTGTCACTCTCTAAGCATTTTGATGTCAGGTTAATTGGCGATCCTTCTATAGGAAACATAAAATCAAAAAGTTTGGATGAGTGATCCCGTGTGTCGNATGAATCTGCTGGATGGCGTATTTGAGCTCTTAGATGAACCAACTTTTTTGATTCGTTAACCTAGCTTGATAACTTTTCCTTGTAAGTGAATTACTGGTGTCTTGGGTCTAGAAGTACGATTTTGTAATATATTATAGGACAGCATGGTGTCACTCTCTAAGCATTTTGATGTCAGGTTAATTGGCGATCCTTCTATAGGAAACATAAAATCAAAAAGTTTGGATGAGTGATCCTGTGTGTCGGGCTACTGAGTCAACTTGTGTGGTCCTTCATTCCCTCTCATGACGGGTTTATAATGCAAAGACCCTATTCAAACAAATCTTAGCCATTTCTACATGATACTGGCACCTAGTCACCTTGACATGCTATTCCATTTTGATCTAGGTCAAACTCAATAGTACTGGCTCCCATATACCTACTTCTTGGCAAGGGCACTATTAGGTTGGACTCAAAGTTGCTTATAGGATAATGGTGTATAGGATGAAATAGTAGGTCCAGTAAGCTTTCTTAGTTTTTCCTGGGCGCGATAGAGATTAATTAAGTTTTTAAGGTGTCTAAGTGGTTTAAAACTCCAAATCTTATTTCCAAGACTCTCTAGACTAGCTCTTCGGGGTTAATCTAATTCGATTCTTGAAGCACTAGAGTTTTGACCTCTGATCATCGTTCACAAAATTGGAGTGCTTGATCTACTAAAAGCGTATTGACCTAGGTTATCGTAAAATCGTCGTGGCTCTAGCGCCATATTCTAACTCAATAAATTCATGTATGCTTATACATGGAGATAACTCAATCAATCACTTGGAGTACAGTTATCATTCTCAATTTCGAGTATTTAGCATAGTGAAATTCATTTCATACAACATTCCATTCAAATCTCATTATAGGGACATTTCAAACCTTAACAGACATCACACATAATATACTTATTATTTTAGCTCAATCCAATGCCCTACACATGATTTTGTAGCAGGTTTAAATTTGATAGGGCCCTTAATTTTTCTTTTTATTTGTTACAAAATCGTGGCTCGCATGTGCTATACGTAACTCTGGAAAGATTCATTCCAAAGAAAGTCACCTAAGACATCCATGTGTGATAAGGTAGCTAGCTTAGGACAAAAAAAAAAAAAAAAATGGATGGGTTTTTAGCTCAATGGTAGTGCATTTGATGGTAGATTAAGAGGTTATTAGTCCACACCCAAAAGGGCCTTTATTTTTTATTTTTTAGAGTAGAAAATCACGAGATAATTGTCCACTCCGGCCGTCATAAAATATCATGTCTTGGTCAAGGTTCTACGATTTATATTATGTGGCATCGTCATGATCTTCATGTCATCCAAATTGTGTAGTCCTGATTTTCAGTATCTTAACTCGTCATCTAGGATCCCAATTAACGGCCCATATGCCTTCATGTCATACCAAGTCTTGAGATTTCATCGCCCATCATGGCGCGTTTATTCATTCACATCGAGAACCGGCCCACATGTCATTCATAATATGGAGACATCTCGAACATTTATCCCTCTGAGTTCTATTGAGGCATTTGACACTCTCATGTCCATGCCATATATTTTACGAACTTCTTATCAGATAACGGGTATATGATCCAATCTTCGACAGATGGGATGAGGGCGCAATGTCGACACACCCGTGTCGTCCGACACTATCCTTGAAAGACTCATCTCCAAGAAAGTCGCCAAAGACAAGCATATCCCATAGAGTAGCTCGCTCAGAACATAAAATGCATGGATGGGTCCTTAGCTAAATAGTAGAGCATTTGACCGCAAATCAAGAGGTCACCAATTTGAACTTGGTACGACCCTTATTTTTTCTTTTTTTGATACAAAATCATGAAGTAGTTGCCCACTCGACCATCAGAAAAATATCATGTTTGGTGTCACGAGATCGTACATTTTAAACTGTGTGGCCATGATCTTCATGCATCTCACATCATCCAGGATCCCAATTAATATGGCTCATATGCCTTCATGTCATCCCAATCTCGAGATGCATCACCCATCATAGTTTGTTCATTCCTTTCCATCGAGAATGAGCCCACTTGTTATTCATAATATGGAGACATCCCAAACATCCATCCATCTTGGGTCCTAGCTTGTTCATTCATTTCCATCAAGAACGGGCCCACGTATCATTCATAATATGAAGACATCCAAAATATCCAACTATCTTGGGTCCTTAGCTCATTGGTAGAGCATTTGACTACAAATCAAAAGACCAAAAGTTTGAACTTGGTAGGGTCCTTATTTTTTCTTTTTTTGATTCAAAATCACGAGGTAGTGTACAATCGACCATCATAAAATATCATGTCGGGTGTCACAACATACATTTTAAACTGTGCTGTGTCATCTTCATGCATCTCAACTCGTGATCCCAATCTCAAGATGTCATCACCCATCATAGCTCCTTCATTCATTTCCATCGAGAACCGGCCCACGTGTCATTCATAATATGGAGACATTCCAAACATCCATTCGTCTTGGGTCCTTAGCTTAGTGGTAGAGCATTTGATTGTAGATTAAGAAGTCACCAGTTTGAACCTCGTAGGGCCCTTATTTTATCCTCTCGAGATGTCATCACCCATCATAGCTCGTTCATTCATTTTCATCGAGAACGGGTCCACTGTGTTATTCATAGTATGGAGACATCCCAAACATTTATCTATCTTGGGTCCTTAGCTCATTGGTAGAGCATTTGATTGTAGATCAAGAGGTCATTAGTTTGAACCTGGTAGGGCCCTTATTGCTCATAAGCCTTCATGTAATCCCAATCCGGAGATGTCATCACCCATCATAGCTCGTTCATTCATTTCCATCGAGAACGGGCCCACGTGTCATTCATAATATGGAGATATCCCTAACATCCATTCGTCTTAGGTTCTTAGCTTAGTGGCAGAGCATTTGATTGCAGATCAAGAGATCACAAGGTTGGACCTGGTAGGGCCCTTATTGTTTCTTTTTTTGATACAAAATCACGAGGTACTTATCCACTCGACCATCAGAAAATATCCCCATGTCTGGTGTCACGAAGATCGTACATTTTAAACTGTGTTGCGTCGTCATGATCTTCATGCATCTCCACTCGTCATCCAGGATCCCAATTAATATGACCCATATGTCTTCATGTAATCCCAATCTGGAGATGTCATCACCCATCATAGCTCATTCATTCATTTCCATCGAGAACGGGCCCACGTGTCATTCATAATATGGAGATATCCCAAACATCCATTCGTCTTAGGTTCTTAGCTTAGTGGTAGAGCATTTGATTGCAGATCAAGAGATCACCAAGTTGAACTGGTAGGGCCCTTATTGTTTCTTTTTTAGATACAAAATCACAAGGTAGTTGTCTACTCGACCATCAGAAAATATCATCATGTTTGGTGTCACGAAGATCGTACATTTTAAACTCTGTTGCGTCGTCATGATCTTCATGCATCTCCACTCGTCACCAGGATCCCAATTAATATGGCCCATATGTCTTTATATCATCCCAATCTTGAGATGTAATCACCCATCATAGCTAGTTCATTCATTTCTATCGAGAACGGGCCCACATCTCATTCATAATATGGAGACATCACAAACACTTGTCCATCCAAAATCACAGAGGTAGTTTTCACGAAGATCTTCATGCATCTCCACTCATCATCCAAGTCCCAATTAATATGGGTCATATGCCTTCATGTCATCCCAATCTAGAGATGTCATCACCCATCATAGCTCGTTCATTCATTTCCATGGAGAACGAGCCCACGTGTCATTCATAATATGGAGACATCCCAAACATCCATCCATCTTGGGTCTTAGCTTAGTGGTAGAGCATTTGACTGTAAATCAAGAGTTCACCAGTTTGAACCTAGTAAGGCCCTAAATGATTGTATAGTTGGAGCCCTTATTTTTCCTTTTTTTGATACAAAATCACAGAGGTGTAGTATTCACGAAGATCGTACATATTTTTCCTTTTTTTGATACAAAATCACAGAGGTAGTTTCACATATTTTTCCTTTTTTGATACAAAATCACAGAGGTAGTTTTCACGAAGATCGTACATTTTAAACTGTGTTGCATCGTCATGATCTTTATGCATCTCCACTCATCATCCAAGATCCTAATTAATATGGCCCATATGCCTTCATGTCATCCCAATCTCGAGATATCATCACCCATCATANTAATTTTGACCCTCTATGTCCATGTCATATCTTTTATGGGCAACGTATCATATAGAAAGTATACGATCCATCGTACGATACATGTGATGAGGGAGAAATATCGATACGCCATGGATGGGTCCTTAGCTCAGTGGTAGAGCATTTGACTGCAAATCAAGAGGTCACTAATTCGAACCTGGTAGGGCCCTTATTTTTTCTTTTTTTATACAAAATCATGAGGTAGTTGTCCGTTCGACCATCAGAAAATAATGTCTGTGGTGATCGTATATTTTAAATTGTGCGGCATCGCCGTGATCTTCACACATCTCAACTCGTCATCGGATCCCAATTGATATGGCCCATATGCTTCATGTCATCCCTATCTCGAGATGTCATCACCCATCATAGCTAATTTTGACCCTCTATGTCCATGTCATATCTTTTATGGGCAACGTATCATATAGAAAGTATACGATCCATCGTACGATACATGTGATGAGGGAGAAATATCGATACGCCATGGATGGGTCCTTAGCTCAGTGGTAGAGCATTTGACTGCAAATCAAGAGGTCACTAATTCGAACCTGGTAGGGCCCTTATTTTTTCTTTTTTTATACAAAATCATGAGGTAGTTGTCCGTTCGACCATCAGAAAATAATGTCTGTGGTGATCGTATATTTTAAATTGTGCGGCATCGCCGTGATCTTCACACATCTCAACTCGTCATCGGATCCCAATTGATATGGCCCATATGCTTCATGTCATCCCTATCTCGAGATGTCATCACCCATCATAGCTAATTTTGACCCTCTATGTCCATGTCATATCTTTTATGGGCAACGTATCATATAGAAAGTATACGATCCATCGTACGATACATGTGATGAGGGAGAAATATCGATACGCCATGGATGGGTCCTTAGCTCAGTGGTAGAGCATTTGACTGCAAATCAAGAGGTCACTAATTCGAACCTGGTAGGGCCCTTATTTTTTCTTTTTTTATACAAAATCATGAGGTAGTTGTCCGTTCGACCATCAGAAAATAATGTCTGTGGTGATCGTATATTTTAAATTGTGCGGCATCGCCGTGATCTTCACACATCTCAACTCGTCATCGGATCCCAATTGATATGGCCCATATGCTTCATGTCATCCCTATCTCGAGATGTCATCACCCATCATAGCTAATTTTGACCCTCTATGTCCATGTCATATCTTTTATGGGCAACGTATCATATAGAAAGTATACGATCCATCGTACGATACATGTGATGAGGGAGAAATATCGATACGCCATGGATGGGTCCTTAGCTCAGTGGTAGAGCATTTGACTGCAAATCAAGAGGTCACTAATTCGAACCTGGTAGGGCCCTTATTTTTTCTTTTTTTATACAAAATCATGAGGTAGTTGTCCGTTCGACCATCAGAAAATAATGTCTGTGGTGATCGTATATTTTAAATTGTGCGGCATCGCCGTGATCTTCACACATCTCAACTCGTCATCGGATCCCAATTGATATGGCCCATATGCTTCATGTCATCCCTATCTCGAGATGTCATCACCCATCATAGCTAATTTTGACCCTCTATGTCCATGTCATATCTTTTATGGGCAACGTATCATATAGAAAGTATACGATCCATCGTACGATACATGTGATGAGGGAGAAATATCGATACGCCATGGATGGGTCCTTAGCTCAGTGGTAGAGCATTTGACTGCAAATCAAGAGGTCACTAATTCGAACCTGGTAGGGCCCTTATTTTTTCTTTTTTTATACAAAATCATGAGGTAGTTGTCCGTTCGACCATCAGAAAATAATGTCTGTGGTGATCGTATATTTTAAATTGTGCGGCATCGCCGTGATCTTCACACATCTCAACTCGTCATCGGATCCCAATTGATATGGCCCATATGCTTCATGTCATCCCTATCTCGAGATGTCATCACCCATCATAGCTAATTTTGACCCTCTATGTCCATGTCATATCTTTTATGGGCAACGTATCATATAGAAAGTATACGATCCATCGTACGATACATGTGATGAGGGAGAAATATCGATACGCCATGGATGGGTCCTTAGCTCAGTGGTAGAGCATTTGACTGCAAATCAAGAGGTCACTAATTCGAACCTGGTAGGGCCCTTATTTTTTCTTTTTTTATACAAAATCATGAGGTAGTTGTCCGTTCGACCATCAGAAAATAATGTCTGTGGTGATCGTATATTTTAAATTGTGCGGCATCGCCGTGATCTTCACACATCTCAACTCGTCATCGGATCCCAATTGATATGGCCCATATGCTTCATGTCATCCCTATCTCGAGATGTCATCACCCATCATAGCTAATTTTGACCCTCTATGTCCATGTCATATCTTTTATGGGCAACGTATCATATAGAAAGTATACGATCCATCGTACGATACATGTGATGAGGGAGAAATATCGATACGCCATGGATGGGTCCTTAGCTCAGTGGTAGAGCATTTGACTGCAAATCAAGAGGTCACTAATTCGAACCTGGTAGGGCCCTTATTTTTTCTTTTTTTATACAAAATCATGAGGTAGTTGTCCGTTCGACCATCAGAAAATAATGTCTGTGGTGATCGTATATTTTAAATTGTGCGGCATCGCCGTGATCTTCACACATCTCAACTCGTCATCGGATCCCAATTGATATGGCCCATATGCTTCATGTCATCCCTATCTCGAGATGTCATCACCCATCATAGCTAATTTTGACCCTCTATGTCCATGTCATATCTTTTATGGGCAACGTATCATATAGAAAGTATACGATCCATCGTACGATACATGTGATGAGGGAGAAATATCGATACGCCATGGATGGGTCCTTAGCTCAGTGGTAGAGCATTTGACTGCAAATCAAGAGGTCACTAATTCGAACCTGGTAGGGCCCTTATTTTTTCTTTTTTTATACAAAATCATGAGGTAGTTGTCCGTTCGACCATCAGAAAATAATGTCTGTGGTGATCGTATATTTTAAATTGTGCGGCATCGCCGTGATCTTCACACATCTCAACTCGTCATCGGATCCCAATTGATATGGCCCATATGCTTCATGTCATCCCTATCTCGAGATGTCATCACCCATCATAGCTAATTTTGACCCTCTATGTCCATGTCATATCTTTTATGGGCAACGTATCATATAGAAAGTATACGATCCATCGTACGATACATGTGATGAGGGAGAAATATCGATACGCCATGGATGGGTCCTTAGCTCAGTGGTAGAGCATTTGACTGCAAATCAAGAGGTCACTAATTCGAACCTGGTAGGGCCCTTATTTTTTCTTTTTTTATACAAAATCATGAGGTAGTTGTCCGTTCGACCATCAGAAAATAATGTCTGTGGTGATCGTATATTTTAAATTGTGCGGCATCGCCGTGATCTTCACACATCTCAACTCGTCATCGGATCCCAATTGATATGGCCCATATGCTTCATGTCATCCCTATCTCGAGATGTCATCACCCATCATAGCTAATTTTGACCCTCTATGTCCATGTCATATCTTTTATGGGCAACGTATCATATAGAAAGTATACGATCCATCGTACGATACATGTGATGAGGGAGAAATATCGATACGCCATGGATGGGTCCTTAGCTCAGTGGTAGAGCATTTGACTGCAAATCAAGAGGTCACTAATTCGAACCTGGTAGGGCCCTTATTTTTTCTTTTTTTATACAAAATCATGAGGTAGTTGTCCGTTCGACCATCAGAAAATAATGTCTGTGGTGATCGTATATTTTAAATTGTGCGGCATCGCCGTGATCTTCACACATCTCAACTCGTCATCGGATCCCAATTGATATGGCCCATATGCTTCATGTCATCCCTATCTCGAGATGTCATCACCCATCATAGCTAATTTTGACCCTCTATGTCCATGTCATATCTTTTATGGGCAACGTATCATATAGAAAGTATACGATCCATCGTACGATACATGTGATGAGGGAGAAATATCGATACGCCATGGATGGGTCCTTAGCTCAGTGGTAGAGCATTTGACTGCAAATCAAGAGGTCACTAATTCGAACCTGGTAGGGCCCTTATTTTTTCTTTTTTTATACAAAATCATGAGGTAGTTGTCCGTTCGACCATCAGAAAATAATGTCTGTGGTGATCGTATATTTTAAATTGTGCGGCATCGCCGTGATCTTCACACATCTCAACTCGTCATCGGATCCCAATTGATATGGCCCATATGCTTCATGTCATCCCTATCTCGAGATGTCATCACCCATCATAGCTAATTTTGACCCTCTATGTCCATGTCATATCTTTTATGGGCAACGTATCATATAGAAAGTATACGATCCATCGTACGATACATGTGATGAGGGAGAAATATCGATACGCCATGGATGGGTCCTTAGCTCAGTGGTAGAGCATTTGACTGCAAATCAAGAGGTCACTAATTCGAACCTGGTAGGGCCCTTATTTTTTCTTTTTTTATACAAAATCATGAGGTAGTTGTCCGTTCGACCATCAGAAAATAATGTCTGTGGTGATCGTATATTTTAAATTGTGCGGCATCGCCGTGATCTTCACACATCTCAACTCGTCATCGGATCCCAATTGATATGGCCCATATGCTTCATGTCATCCCTATCTCGAGATGTCATCACCCATCATAGCTAATTTTGACCCTCTATGTCCATGTCATATCTTTTATGGGCAACGTATCATATAGAAAGTATACGATCCATCGTACGATACATGTGATGAGGGAGAAATATCGATACGCCATGGATGGGTCCTTAGCTCAGTGGTAGAGCATTTGACTGCAAATCAAGAGGTCACTAATTCGAACCTGGTAGGGCCCTTATTTTTTCTTTTTTTATACAAAATCATGAGGTAGTTGTCCGTTCGACCATCAGAAAATAATGTCTGTGGTGATCGTATATTTTAAATTGTGCGGCATCGCCGTGATCTTCACACATCTCAACTCGTCATCGGATCCCAATTGATATGGCCCATATGCTTCATGTCATCCCTATCTCGAGATGTCATCACCCATCATAGCTAATTTTGACCCTCTATGTCCATGTCATATCTTTTATGGGCAACGTATCATATAGAAAGTATACGATCCATCGTACGATACATGTGATGAGGGAGAAATATCGATACGCCATGGATGGGTCCTTAGCTCAGTGGTAGAGCATTTGACTGCAAATCAAGAGGTCACTAATTCGAACCTGGTAGGGCCCTTATTTTTTCTTTTTTTATACAAAATCATGAGGTAGTTGTCCGTTCGACCATCAGAAAATAATGTCTGTGGTGATCGTATATTTTAAATTGTGCGGCATCGCCGTGATCTTCACACATCTCAACTCGTCATCGGATCCCAATTGATATGGCCCATATGCTTCATGTCATCCCTATCTCGAGATGTCATCACCCATCATAGCTAATTTTGACCCTCTATGTCCATGTCATATCTTTTATGGGCAACGTATCATATAGAAAGTATACGATCCATCGTACGATACATGTGATGAGGGAGAAATATCGATACGCCATGGATGGGTCCTTAGCTCAGTGGTAGAGCATTTGACTGCAAATCAAGAGGTCACTAATTCGAACCTGGTAGGGCCCTTATTTTTTCTTTTTTTATACAAAATCATGAGGTAGTTGTCCGTTCGACCATCAGAAAATAATGTCTGTGGTGATCGTATATTTTAAATTGTGCGGCATCGCCGTGATCTTCACACATCTCAACTCGTCATCGGATCCCAATTGATATGGCCCATATGCTTCATGTCATCCCTATCTCGAGATGTCATCACCCATCATAGCTAATTTTGACCCTCTATGTCCATGTCATATCTTTTATGGGCAACGTATCATATAGAAAGTATACGATCCATCGTACGATACATGTGATGAGGGAGAAATATCGATACGCCATGGATGGGTCCTTAGCTCAGTGGTAGAGCATTTGACTGCAAATCAAGAGGTCACTAATTCGAACCTGGTAGGGCCCTTATTTTTTCTTTTTTTATACAAAATCATGAGGTAGTTGTCCGTTCGACCATCAGAAAATAATGTCTGTGGTGATCGTATATTTTAAATTGTGCGGCATCGCCGTGATCTTCACACATCTCAACTCGTCATCGGATCCCAATTGATATGGCCCATATGCTTCATGTCATCCCTATCTCGAGATGTCATCACCCATCATAGCTAATTTTGACCCTCTATGTCCATGTCATATCTTTTATGGGCAACGTATCATATAGAAAGTATACGATCCATCGTACGATACATGTGATGAGGGAGAAATATCGATACGCCATGGATGGGTCCTTAGCTCAGTGGTAGAGCATTTGACTGCAAATCAAGAGGTCACTAATTCGAACCTGGTAGGGCCCTTATTTTTTCTTTTTTTATACAAAATCATGAGGTAGTTGTCCGTTCGACCATCAGAAAATAATGTCTGTGGTGATCGTATATTTTAAATTGTGCGGCATCGCCGTGATCTTCACACATCTCAACTCGTCATCGGATCCCAATTGATATGGCCCATATGCTTCATGTCATCCCTATCTCGAGATGTCATCACCCATCATAGCTAATTTTGACCCTCTATGTCCATGTCATATCTTTTATGGGCAACGTATCATATAGAAAGTATACGATCCATCGTACGATACATGTGATGAGGGAGAAATATCGATACGCCATGGATGGGTCCTTAGCTCAGTGGTAGAGCATTTGACTGCAAATCAAGAGGTCACTAATTCGAACCTGGTAGGGCCCTTATTTTTTCTTTTTTTATACAAAATCATGAGGTAGTTGTCCGTTCGACCATCAGAAAATAATGTCTGTGGTGATCGTATATTTTAAATTGTGCGGCATCGCCGTGATCTTCACACATCTCAACTCGTCATCGGATCCCAATTGATATGGCCCATATGCTTCATGTCATCCCTATCTCGAGATGTCATCACCCATCATAGCTAATTTTGACCCTCTATGTCCATGTCATATCTTTTATGGGCAACGTATCATATAGAAAGTATACGATCCATCGTACGATACATGTGATGAGGGAGAAATATCGATACGCCATGGATGGGTCCTTAGCTCAGTGGTAGAGCATTTGACTGCAAATCAAGAGGTCACTAATTCGAACCTGGTAGGGCCCTTATTTTTTCTTTTTTTATACAAAATCATGAGGTAGTTGTCCGTTCGACCATCAGAAAATAATGTCTGTGGTGATCGTATATTTTAAATTGTGCGGCATCGCCGTGATCTTCACACATCTCAACTCGTCATCGGATCCCAATTGATATGGCCCATATGCTTCATGTCATCCCTATCTCGAGATGTCATCACCCATCATAGCTAATTTTGACCCTCTATGTCCATGTCATATCTTTTATGGGCAACGTATCATATAGAAAGTATACGATCCATCGTACGATACATGTGATGAGGGAGAAATATCGATACGCCATGGATGGGTCCTTAGCTCAGTGGTAGAGCATTTGACTGCAAATCAAGAGGTCACTAATTCGAACCTGGTAGGGCCCTTATTTTTTCTTTTTTTATACAAAATCATGAGGTAGTTGTCCGTTCGACCATCAGAAAATAATGTCTGTGGTGATCGTATATTTTAAATTGTGCGGCATCGCCGTGATCTTCACACATCTCAACTCGTCATCGGATCCCAATTGATATGGCCCATATGCTTCATGTCATCCCTATCTCGAGATGTCATCACCCATCATAGCTAATTTTGACCCTCTATGTCCATGTCATATCTTTTATGGGCAACGTATCATATAGAAAGTATACGATCCATCGTACGATACATGTGATGAGGGAGAAATATCGATACGCCATGGATGGGTCCTTAGCTCAGTGGTAGAGCATTTGACTGCAAATCAAGAGGTCACTAATTCGAACCTGGTAGGGCCCTTATTTTTTCTTTTTTTATACAAAATCATGAGGTAGTTGTCCGTTCGACCATCAGAAAATAATGTCTGTGGTGATCGTATATTTTAAATTGTGCGGCATCGCCGTGATCTTCACACATCTCAACTCGTCATCGGATCCCAATTGATATGGCCCATATGCTTCATGTCATCCCTATCTCGAGATGTCATCACCCATCATAGCTAATTTTGACCCTCTATGTCCATGTCATATCTTTTATGGGCAACGTATCATATAGAAAGTATACGATCCATCGTACGATACATGTGATGAGGGAGAAATATCGATACGCCATGGATGGGTCCTTAGCTCAGTGGTAGAGCATTTGACTGCAAATCAAGAGGTCACTAATTCGAACCTGGTAGGGCCCTTATTTTTTCTTTTTTTATACAAAATCATGAGGTAGTTGTCCGTTCGACCATCAGAAAATAATGTCTGTGGTGATCGTATATTTTAAATTGTGCGGCATCGCCGTGATCTTCACACATCTCAACTCGTCATCGGATCCCAATTGATATGGCCCATATGCTTCATGTCATCCCTATCTCGAGATGTCATCACCCATCATAGCTAATTTTGACCCTCTATGTCCATGTCATATCTTTTATGGGCAACGTATCATATAGAAAGTATACGATCCATCGTACGATACATGTGATGAGGGAGAAATATCGATACGCCATGGATGGGTCCTTAGCTCAGTGGTAGAGCATTTGACTGCAAATCAAGAGGTCACTAATTCGAACCTGGTAGGGCCCTTATTTTTTCTTTTTTTATACAAAATCATGAGGTAGTTGTCCGTTCGACCATCAGAAAATAATGTCTGTGGTGATCGTATATTTTAAATTGTGCGGCATCGCCGTGATCTTCACACATCTCAACTCGTCATCGGATCCCAATTGATATGGCCCATATGCTTCATGTCATCCCTATCTCGAGATGTCATCACCCATCATAGCTAATTTTGACCCTCTATGTCCATGTCATATCTTTTATGGGCAACGTATCATATAGAAAGTATACGATCCATCGTACGATACATGTGATGAGGGAGAAATATCGATACGCCATGGATGGGTCCTTAGCTCAGTGGTAGAGCATTTGACTGCAAATCAAGAGGTCACTAATTCGAACCTGGTAGGGCCCTTATTTTTTCTTTTTTTATACAAAATCATGAGGTAGTTGTCCGTTCGACCATCAGAAAATAATGTCTGTGGTGATCGTATATTTTAAATTGTGCGGCATCGCCGTGATCTTCACACATCTCAACTCGTCATCGGATCCCAATTGATATGGCCCATATGCTTCATGTCATCCCTATCTCGAGATGTCATCACCCATCATAGCTAATTTTGACCCTCTATGTCCATGTCATATCTTTTATGGGCAACGTATCATATAGAAAGTATACGATCCATCGTACGATACATGTGATGAGGGAGAAATATCGATACGCCATGGATGGGTCCTTAGCTCAGTGGTAGAGCATTTGACTGCAAATCAAGAGGTCACTAATTCGAACCTGGTAGGGCCCTTATTTTTTCTTTTTTTATACAAAATCATGAGGTAGTTGTCCGTTCGACCATCAGAAAATAATGTCTGTGGTGATCGTATATTTTAAATTGTGCGGCATCGCCGTGATCTTCACACATCTCAACTCGTCATCGGATCCCAATTGATATGGCCCATATGCTTCATGTCATCCCTATCTCGAGATGTCATCACCCATCATAGCTAATTTTGACCCTCTATGTCCATGTCATATCTTTTATGGGCAACGTATCATATAGAAAGTATACGATCCATCGTACGATACATGTGATGAGGGAGAAATATCGATACGCCATGGATGGGTCCTTAGCTCAGTGGTAGAGCATTTGACTGCAAATCAAGAGGTCACTAATTCGAACCTGGTAGGGCCCTTATTTTTTCTTTTTTTATACAAAATCATGAGGTAGTTGTCCGTTCGACCATCAGAAAATAATGTCTGTGGTGATCGTATATTTTAAATTGTGCGGCATCGCCGTGATCTTCACACATCTCAACTCGTCATCGGATCCCAATTGATATGGCCCATATGCTTCATGTCATCCCTATCTCGAGATGTCATCACCCATCATAGCTAATTTTGACCCTCTATGTCCATGCCATATCTTTTATGGGCAACGTATCATATAGCAAGTATACGATCCATCGTACGATACATGTGATGAGGGAGAAATATCGATACGCCCATGTCATCAAGTCGCCAAAGACACCCATGTCCCATAGAGTAGCTCGCTAAGGAAATAAAAACAATGGATGGGTCTTTAGCTCAGTGATAGAGCATTTGACTGCAGGTCACTAGTTAAAACCTAGTAAGGCCCTTATGTTTTCATACAAAATCACAAGGTATTTGTCTACTCGACCATTAGATAATATAATGTTTGGTGTCGTGATCTTCATGCACCTGTCATCTTGGATCCCAATTAATATGGCCCATATGCCTTCACTCCCATCGAGAACGAGCCCACGTGTCATTCATAATATGGGGACATCCCGAATATCTATCCACCTGAGTTCTATTTTGATGTCGGACCCTCTCGTGTCAATGCCATATCTTTTAAGGACTTTGTACCAGATTGCGGGTATATGATCCATCCTACGACACATGGGATGAGGGCGCAATATCGACACACACATTGTCGTCCAACACTATCTTTGAAATACTCATTTCCAAGAAACTCGCCAAAGACACGCATATCCCATAGAGTAGCTCGCTGAGGACATAAGATCCATGGATGGGTCCTTAGCTTAGTGGTAGAGCATTTGACTGTAGATTAAGAGGTCACTAGTTCAAACCTTTACCTGGCAGGGCCCTTGTTTTTTCTTTTTTTATACAAAATCATGAGGTAGTTGTCCGTTCGACCACCAGAAAATAATGTCTATGGTGATCGTATATTTTAAATTGTGCGGCATCGCCGTGATCTTCACACATCTCAACTGATCATCGGATCCCAATTGATATGGCCCATATGCTTCATGTCATCCCTATCTCGAGATGTCATCACCCATCATAGCTAATTTTGACCCTCTATGTCCATGCCATATCTTTTATGGGCAACATATCATATAGCAAGTATACGATCCATTGTACGATACATGTGATGAGGGAGAAATATTGATACGCCATGTCATCCGTTATCCATGAAAGACCCATTTTAAAGAAAGTCGCCAGAGACACCCATATCCCATAATATAGTAGTTCGCTAAGAAAATGAAAACAATGAATGGGTCCTTAGCTCTGTGGTAGAGCATTTGACGGCAAATTAAGAGGTCATCAATATTATACAAAATAGAGTTATTTGTCCACTCGACCATCAGAAAATATCATGTCTAGTGTCGTGATCTTCATGCATCTGTCATCTAGGATCCCAATTAATATGGTCCATATGCCTTCATTTCATCTCAATCTTGAGATATCATTGCCCATCATAGCTCGTTTATTCTCTCCCATCGAGAACGGGTCCACATGTCATTCATAACACGGGGACATCCCGAACATCCATCCATTTGAGTACTATTTTTATGTTGGACCCTCTCGTGTCCATGCCATATCTTTTACGGACTTCATATCAGATTGTGGGTATATGATCCATCCTACGACACATGAGGTGAGGGCGCAATGTTGACACACACATGTCGTCCAACACTATCTTTGAAATACTCATTTCCAAGAAACTCACCAAAGACACGCATGTCCCTTAGAGTAGCTCGATGAGGACAAAAGACCCATGGATGGGTTCTTAGCTCAACGGTAAGGCATTTGATTTCAAATCAAGAGGACACCTGTTCAAACTTGGTATGACCCTTTGTTTTTTCATTTTTTGATACAAAATCTTGTGTGTAATTTATTGAGAACGGGCCTACGTGTAATTCATAATATGGAGACATCCCGAACATCCATCCAATTATGTTCTATTGAGGCGTTAGACCCTCTATTTCCATGTCATATCTTTTACGGATACCGTATCATATAGCAGGTATACGATCCATCCTACGATACATGTGGTGAGGACAAAATGTCGACACACCCAATTGAAAGTCCATTTTAAACAAAGTCGTCCAAGACAGGGTATGTCCCATAGAGTAGCTCGCTTAGGACATAAGACCCATCATGGGTCCTCCTTAGCTCAGTGGTAGAGCATTTGATTGCATATCAAGAGGTCATCGATTTGAATCCAGTAGGGCCCTTATGATCGATCCAACCTTCGACCCATTAGCTCAGTGGTAAAGCATTGGACTTAAGATCAAGAGGTCATCAGTTTATGATCGATCCTGTTGGGTTTTATGTCCTAAAACTCATAGTTTGTAAA
>NW_019646816.1:0-806 GCF_002806865.2 Cucurbita pepo subsp. pepo
CGACCTTTTTTTATTCTTATTTCGTATTGTTGCTCCTACTTTTGACCTTATAGGAGGAGCTTAAACCGATATTGAGAGCTCCAGAATCTTCGTTATTTAGAGATCGAACTTTATGGATAATTTTTTGGAGATATCAACTCCGATCATAGCCTTACCGACCTTGGCTTTGAATACTAGTCGTTGGATGTGATGATCCGTGCGTGTTCGTTCTAGATCATATCAAATTTTGGAGGAGATCCAACAGTTGAGATTTGAGTTTGAAAGATTTTGCTCGGATGATCACGGTAGATGCTCTGAATCGAATTATAGTGGCATTTCTGTAATTATCCATTCTTCCAAGGGTATTTTGGTAATTTGCCACTTTCTGAATATTTTATTATTATTTTTCTCAAAAAAAATCCATAATTTTTCTACAAATTTCTCATCCTTTTTATCATTTTTTCCTTTTTTTGAATCTTGAGATTCCTTCTAGATAAGGAATTACAAATTCAGAAAGATTCTTGATAATTGATAAAATGACTTTTTTGCCCTTTTGATTTACTTTTTCCTTTCCAATCCTTTTCAAAGGGCCTTTAACTCCTTGAAATCACTTGTTAGGGTACACGAGTGACTTGACTAAGTCCTTTGTTCTTGCTTAATCCTTTAATTTTTTTTCCTTTCTATCCTTTCGGTCTTCAATGAGTGGCTTATTCTTATGGGAGCTAATTTCTTTCATTTTTTGGGTGTTACATATACATACTCGTTACAAACACAAAATAAGAAGCAGAATCAAAAGAAGAATAAAAAATACTAGATTAAAAACAGAG
>NW_019646816.1:7415-9843 GCF_002806865.2 Cucurbita pepo subsp. pepo
ATTGTTATTGAATAAAGTGAACTTTACGATCATTAATCTAAATCCAATAAACTAAGAACACTCTGGCTATAGTATGATTACTTGAACTATATGTAGAGACATAAGAGTGGATCAAGTTCAAGTATATAGTCAAAATGATCTATAGTACAGGGATAAAGTTGAGTACTTTATCCTGGGGACACTATGGATGCGGGCCACTTATGTATATGATATAAACAATGTGATCACTAAATTGTACATGTGGAAACATGTGAGTGGGGGCGTCCTACGCAATGAGTATTGCATAAGATCAGACCATGAAGAAAATCACTCTCACTTTATAATGTCGTTTACTATTGAGACTGATTTTTTCACTCGATGACCTAGGTAACGCGACCTTAATCCTTAGCTAAATATGAACTCCTGTTTATTTAGAATTATTTTAGATTTGCATGGGTGAGAGTGGCCCGAGTTTGCCGACTCAATAAGTCTCTCATTTCAATGGTAAGACTAGGTGAATAGCTGGGGACATAGGGTGCAAGATAGAATTCACTCCTACCCACTTTTAAGGATAGTATAGAGGTTGTTCCCTTAAGTACTGACTCTAGGTCTTGAACAAGGGGCCTCACCCTCTCATTGGCCCGAGAGGGATTCAGTTTGGTGGTTGGAACACAAACCAATTGTTCATTAGAGGATCAGTAACCTAGTTAACGAATGTTNACACAAACTAATTGTTCATTAGAGGATCAGTAACCTAGTTAACGAATGTTGGTTAAAAGGTTAATGAGTTTAGCTGGTTAATCTCGGATCATTGGAGCCCATGATCTGTAGGTTCATTAGGTCCCCTGCTAGCTCATATCGGACTAAACCTTAGAACAGTGTGACGAGTGAGTTTGAAGTGTTCGAACTCAAATTAGGGAATATGCACTAAATATATACAATATATTTAACTGCATTTTGATTTAATTATGAATTAAACAAAATGAGAGAACTGGAGATATTTAAATAAAATTTCAATATTATAATTATGAATAGGGATTCATAATCAATATGTGTCGGAATTGATTGGGATTGACATTTGATTTAATGTTAAATAT
This sequence comes from Cucurbita pepo subsp. pepo, assembly GCF_002806865.2. NCBI lineage: Eukaryota > Viridiplantae > Streptophyta > Magnoliopsida > Cucurbitales > Cucurbitaceae > Cucurbita > Cucurbita pepo. Next base: position 8,492 of record NW_019646816.1, read on the forward strand.
TAATTAAATTGTTTAATTAATCATTTAATATTATTTTGATTTGAAATTAATTATTCAATTTAATTGTTGAATTAAAATAAAGGCAAAAGGTTGACTTTACTCAGTAGGAAAATCCATGTTTGAGTTAGTGGAACATTGAAAGTCAATATATGGTTTAACAAACTTGGATGTTTGTCAATAACCCCACGAATTTTAGTAGAATTTTGAATGTCAAAATTTGGTTTAACCAAACATGCCACATAATCAAACAAATTTGAGTGGAATTTTGAGTGTCAACTTTGGTAATCTCAAATTTACATGAACATGCAAATATGACTCTATAAATAGAGTGAGGAAGGTACATGTAAAATCTTCTGACAAACTTTGAGAAATTCTCTCAAAACTCTCTCTTTAGTCATTCACCGGATTCCACAATCTTTTCAAATTTAGTCATTCACCTGATTCCTTTCAGATTTAGTCATTCACCAGATTTAGTCATTCACCTAATTGAGGAAGGTACATATTAAATTGAGGAAGGTACATATTAAATTCCTTTCAAATTTAGTCATTCACCGGATTCTACAATCCCGTTCTAACGCCAGAGAATAGTAGAGAAGACACTAGTGGTGGTTTGAAACCGGTTTGTGAGGAAAAAGGAATTTAAACTACAAAAGGTTAGTATTCAACTCATTGAGTTTTAATTCTTTTAAACATGCTAGCTAATTTATTATAATTCACTCATTTCCTAGTGTTGTACGTTGATGATATCCTACTCATTAGGAATGATGTGGGATTTCTGACTAACATTAAGCATTGGCTAGCGACACAATTTCAAATGAAAGATTTGGGAGAGGCTCAGTTTGTTCTTGGAATCCAAATTGTTCGGAATCGCCAGAACAAAACACTAGCATTGTCTCAGGCATCGTACAATGACAAAATGTTGGTTCGATATAAGATGCAGGACTCCAAGAAAGGTGATGGTGTTACTATAACACGTGCGGAAGCAATTTGGATCTTAGGCACTATATAAGTACATCAATTATAGTAAATTAGCTAGCATATACAAATGCATTAAAACTCAATGAGTTTGAATACTAACCTTTTGTAGTTCAAATTCTTTTGTCCTCACGAACCCGTTTCGAACCACCACTAGTGTCTTCCCTACTATTCTCCGGCCTTAGAACGAGATTGTGGAATCCGGTGAGTGACTAAACTTGATAGTAATTTAGTAGACGTAAAGAGAGAGTTTTGAGAGATTTTCTCAAAGTTTTTCAAGAAGAATTTCCATGTACCTTGGTCACTCTATTTATAGAGTCATATTTGCATGTTCATACAAAGTGGTAACTACGAGTTATGTGATCGTCACACAAATA
>NW_019646816.1:14987-18967 GCF_002806865.2 Cucurbita pepo subsp. pepo
CAGAACCACAGGGCACGTGTCAACATCAAATATAACATTGCCGATAGTAAGGTCACTTACCTGGCTAGCTTAAGTCGTTGTCACGTATATATCCTTACTGAAAGTTCGATTCCGTCTTTTGAAATCCAAGCCAACCTATGTGAGCCCATAACATCAGTTTCAAGTTTGAACTCTATACAATTATTTCTCTAATTTACCTTGTTAAAATTCTGATATTTACTGTTAGACTGAATTTAATGGAGTTTCATGCGCTCTGATATCTCTTATTATATTTTTAAATTCTGTTTAACAAATCGGTAATTATTTTTATTCCCATTCTGTAAATAGATTCTCAGTTTTGCAAGCATCTGTAAATAAGATATTACTCTAATTCTATATTTATTTTCCTTCTGTAAATCGATATTATTGGCCAATTTTAATTTGGCTACTATCTTACAGATTTATGGATCTGCTAGCTAAAATTATATTGATTCTAACCTTATTTCCTATATAACTTCGGATGCTAATAAAAAATCTAATTAATTGAACATGGGATCTGATTATTACATACGGTAAGATAGGAAAGAAGATTTGATCCTAAATTAATTTCTTATAAGCATAGCTATAAAGGGAAAGGAGTTCTGAGATAGAATTTTACCGTTGACAAAAATCTCTAAATCTGCAATCTGTTAAAATATTCTTCTCAAATTTGACGGTTGTTTTCTGTTTTTTTTTTTTTTTTTTTTTTTTTTTTTTTTTTTTTTTTTTTTTTTTTTTTTTTTTTTTTTTTTTNTTTCTTGCCGTAGATGGCAGAGGAGAGATAATTGTGGGAAAGGATGAGAGGTTAGTGGAGAGAGATGGAGAAAAGTTTGTTTTTTTTTTTTTATTGTTTTTTTTTTTTTTTAAATTAATTAATTAATTAAATTTATTTTTTTATTATTATAATTTTAACTATTTTTATAATTATTTTTATTTATTTCTTTATTTATTTTTGGGCTATTACAGAAATATACTAGAGATATTATAATCAAAGGTATTATAATGAGTTGTGTGGAATCGATGCTTGCAGAATCTATAATGAGTTGTGTGGAATCGATGCTTGCAGAATCTATAATGAGTTGTGTGGAATCGATGCTTGCAGAATCTATAATGCGGATTGACGAAACAAATACTTTCGTAATCTTTCAAACTCTCGTGTTGAATTATAAATGTTTCAATACATCTCCAACGCATGTCAACTAGGGATACAAGAATAAGTTCGTCTGGTGCTTTCGTTACACCCATTTAAAATAGTTCGAAACCTAGCAAGTCAAATATTACCATTGACTAACTATAACTTTAATTTTGTCATTTAATGGGTTGTTTAGACCAAAGGAACAAAGATGAGAATGAACATAGAAATGAGAAAAAGAGAATAAAAGCCCCAAACTCCCAAACTTTAGTACATGGTTTTAAAGATGGGAATAAGTTATTCTCCTACTTTATTTACATCGGTTAAAGAGTATTTGATACGCTTCCAGGATTAAGGATTTTCTTTTTCCTTTTTCCTTCTTTCTCATATTCTTCGGTTTAACATTTTTTTTAAGAAAAATAAATAAATAAATGTGAGAATGAAGAAATTAGAAAGGAGAAAGAAAAGAAGAGTATTTTGTCATATGTCATAGGCTTTTTTAAAAAAGACAAGAAATCTTGTCGGTAGCATAACTGTGTCTCGTTTTAGTATATCATCTTTTTAGAGCTCTTACCCATTGCGTTTTCGAAAATGGATATCACAACCTAAAGATAAGTTAAATTTATAATAAAAATAAATTGATAATCTTAATAGTGTTTTTATAACTGTTTGTAGAAAATTTAGAAGGGAAAAATCATTTTTATTTTAATTTTTTCCAAACCATAAATAAATGTATTTTTTTAAAATCATTTTAGAAGAAAAATACATGAAAAATATCTATAGGATATTTAATTAAATTTTATAATTTATATTGGTGTAAAATCTTGTGATTGTCCACTCTACTCCAAACTAAAATAAATTAATTTTTTAGTTTTAATTTTATTAAGCATGATTATTTATGAATTTCATTCCATTAATTTTAATGTGTTGTTATGTTTTTTTTAAAATTTATTTATTTGATTCAAAATTTTTAATGTTTTATTAATAAAATTAATATAAACTTAATAAAAAATATATATATTTAAACTTTGAAAAGTTTCAATAATATCCTTAAAAAAAATTAAAAAAATTTTAAAAAAATATTCACAAACTTTAAAATTTAAAAATATCATAGTCATTAGTTTTTGGATAGTTACTATTAATTTTTTTCTCTTAAATTTTTAAAAAAGTTTTAAAACTACCTTTAAATTTAAAAAATATCCATAAATTTTTAAAAAATTTATTAATACCCTCAACTTTTTAAAAAAAAAAAAAATCTAAAAATAATTGTAATGTTAGCACCACATTTAAAAAATATTAATTAGCTTTCAAAAGTAATATTAAAAAAGAGATAATTTTAGAAGTGTCCATAGATTATTTAGACCCTAAAAACTTTATTTTTATTTTTATGTATAATAGTGAAAGATGTTAATGCTACCTTTCAACCCTTGATAGATATATTTTAAACACAATACTAACTTTAAAATTATTTTTTAAAAAGTTGAAAGGTATTAATGAAACTTTTACCGTACTTTTGAAACAAAGTATTAACTATTTCAAAACTATAGAACATTTTGAAGAATTCTTTTTAAAAACTTTAGAAGTATTATTGAAACTTTTTAAATTTTAGAGATATTTTTAAGATAAAAGTATAAAGTTTAGAGATATTTTTATTAATTTAACCAAAACTTTATAGAAATAAAAAGAGAGAGAAAAGGAGATAAAAGAACATACATACAGAAAACCTTAGATTTTGAAAGAAAATACGGTTTGACCGAGTAAAGAAAGTATAAGAATAACTTATTCTCATATCTCATCTTTGAAAATGTGTATTAAACAAAAGATTTTATTTTTCTTTCTCATTCTTATGTTCATTTCATTCTGATCTTCGTTCCCTCGGTCAAATCACTTCCTTAAGTAACAAAATTAAAGTGGTAGCTTTCAAACTAGTTTGAATGGGTGTAAATAAAGCACGATAATAACTTATTCTCATGTTCATCTTCAAAACATGTTGAACATGTATTAGACACCTATAAATATAAATTCAACATTTGTATTGAACACTTCACTTCAAATAATTTTTTAGAGTAAAATACATGATAAATTATTTAAAATATATTAGTGCATAAACTTATTGATTTTAAATTTCTTTCTAATATAAAATTGTAGTTAATCAATTCGTAACATTTGATAGTTTTCAAGCTTTCAAACGGCTTTGAAAGGGTGTAAAGAAAGCAGGAGAATAACTATAGATAATAATTATTTTATTGTGGCTCTGTGCCATTTTCATAGTTAAAAGAAAGTAACCCTCCTTTATTGTAGCGAGAGAGGGCTTAGTGTAAATAGAGAGAGCACTCTAATGCTGGTTGAAATCGTTGAGGACATCTTCAAAGGAAAAGATAAGGGGTACTCTCAGGTTAAACCCAAAGTGCTTCACCTTTGCAATATATGACCAAGAAATACCATTGTCATTTATAGCTTCTATCACAAGAATATAATATTGATGATTAGGTAAGAGGTTGTCGATAATATCGGACAAACCGTTCACCACACGCTTGTAAATTAAACAATGTCCCTCTTTGTTTTTCCATATCACTGCAGCCCATGCAGCTTCTTGTACTTTTCTGTGGTTGACATCCCTAATTGGAAATGGAACGGGAGGAAACATTTCTTCACAACTCATTTTGGAACAACTGTGATAGAAAGTTTCAACAAACTTGTTTTGCTCATGAATACTTTGGAGTTTAATATTTATAGTTATGGTTAAACACTATTCAAATTGATATAACCGAATCTTACTACAAAGTATAATGGAGCATTCCTCTCTTATTTTTCAAAGATTAAAAAAAAA
>NW_019646817.1:0-858 GCF_002806865.2 Cucurbita pepo subsp. pepo
AATTCCAATCTTGAATTTGTGAAATACGACCTTAAAATGATATATTTTACCTTAAACAGGGCCGAAACTAAATCCGGATGGGTCAGAACGACGACAAACGGGCTGGAAATAAGTTTCCCGAGCCGAATAAGCCGCCGGAGCCGAGAAGCTGCCACCGAGCCGAGGGGAACCACGTGGCACAATCAGAGAGCGACGCATGTGCAGGGGTCTCGAATCGAGGCGCGGGTTTTCAGATCACTCGCGGGTTTCGAGCTGTACGCAGGTGACAGGCCGTTCGGCTGAAGGAAAAATGCAGGCGGGCTGGGATTATGAGTTTTGGGCTGAAGCGCCTGGGCCGCGGGAACCGTCGGGTACTGGGCCGACCTAAGGGGACTGGGTTCGGTTTGGGTTGTGGGATCCGGCCCTCGGGTCGGACTTCGTCCTCTTCACCCGATTGTCTGCGCATTTTTCCAGCGACCTTTCTCTCTCCTCGTTAACGTCGTCTCAACGTCCTTTTTCCCTCCTTTTTTTCTCCGTTCCCGAGTCTCTTCTTCCCCTAACCCCGTTTATGGTATAGATTTGGTTTGTAAGGGCCTCACAATCCCGGATCTGGAGAAGTTCGGAAATCTGACGTTCCGTCTTCTTTGACAACGGTGTTCAACGTAAAGGATTCGTCTAAATCTACTCCTGTTTTGTATGGTTTTGACGTCGATTTCGTATGGTTCGGCTTCGCCGGAGTTTCGTGGGGCTTTTCTGTTCCTTCTCATTTTTTCTCTGTTTTCGTTCTTTGCAGGTCGTTTTGGGGTGGCTGAAGGTCGAGGTCGAGTTCTGTAGCATCCCAACCTTCAGCCGCCCTTTGTGGGTCGTGTGCGAGTGAAA
>NW_019646817.1:7944-8911 GCF_002806865.2 Cucurbita pepo subsp. pepo
ATTAGTAAAGCTTATAGAGTTTTCAATAAGAGAACTTTAGTTATAGAAGAATCTATGCATGTGATATTTGATGAATCTTGTAATCTATGCCTGTGGTATTTGATAAATCTTGTAATGATATTTTTAATAAGTCTATTTATAGGAATGATTTAGAATTTTTTTTTTTTGGAGATTTACTTGTACAGTGACAAAGGAAAGGAAACTCTTTCAAGTAAAGAAAATGAGTTTAAATGAAAAGAAGAAAGTTCATTTTTTACAGATTTACTTGTGAGTGACAAAGGAAAGGAAACTCTTTCAAGTAAAGAAGAAATGAACTTAAATAAAAAGAAGAAAGTTCTTCACTTTTTTGGAGATTTACTTGTCAGTGACAAAGGAAAGGAAACTCTTTCAAATAAAAAACAAGTGAGCTTAAATGAAAAGAAGAAAGTTTTTCATCAGTGCCAAAAGTATGGAGGTATGCCTCATTGATAAGAATCACGGTGTTCCAAAACAGCAGAATTCGAACCAATGCACNAAACAAGTGAGCTTAAATGAAAAGAAGAAAGTTTTTCATCAGTGCCAAAAGTATGGAGGTATGCCTCATTGATAAATAATACCACATGTTATGTTTCAAATAGAGTTTTAATTAGACTCTGTTTAGATAAAACTAGTTATGAACTTTGGCATAATAAAATTCTAAATATTGGGTATTTCAAAGTTTTTGGTTACAAATATTTTATTTTAAACAACAAAGAAAAGTTGGGACATTTTGGTTCTAAGACGGATATTGGTATTTTTTATTGGTTATTCATCTATTAGTAAAGCTTATAGAGTTTTCAATAAGAGAACTTTAGTTATAGAAGAATCTATGCATGTGGTATTTGATGAATCTTGTAATGATATTTTTGATGAGTCCATTTGTAGGGATGATTTAGAAATTTTTTTGGAGATTTATTTGTCAGTGACAAAGGAAAGGAAACTCCTTCAA
>NW_019646817.1:11437-11937 GCF_002806865.2 Cucurbita pepo subsp. pepo
CTTATCTCTTGGTTGATCCAAATTTCGTATAAGGAGGTGTTAATTACTTTGATTCAAGGGTTCTTGCTTCAACAAAAGCTTGGATCGTTGGGCTGAGGATTAGGGCCTTATCATTTTGGTATCAGAGTCTAGGCTTACATGTTTGTGGCCGACTTGATTTTATCTTTTATTTATGCTCTTGTTTATCTTTTCTTTAAATTTGTCCATTTATTTTCTTGCTGTCATTTCCGCCATTATTCATCAACTTTTCACTTTGTTCTCATTTTCTTCCTACAGTTCACGTTTAGATTTTGAAAAGAAAAAAAAATCTTATCGTATTTGTTCTTATGATTGTTATTATAAACGATATTTATAATTTTTTTAGATCATTTGCATGTTTATTTTGAAGATCAAATAAACTTCAATTCACATATTTTTCTCAATCCATCTAAATCTAGAACTCTTGTGTTTGATATTTTTTCTCTCTCATAATCTACGCTTGAAGATAACTTCTAAATTTC
>NW_019646817.1:17411-18925 GCF_002806865.2 Cucurbita pepo subsp. pepo
GATGATAACAAATCTACTTTCAATTATTAATCATTCTCAATATTTTGTCTGTAGTGTAATATTGGGAATAACGATTTCAACGTTTTTTTTTTCTTCACTCAAATTAGGGCTAAAACGAAGAAGTTCCAATCAAATTCAAAACAAGATTCCTGACGTGATGATGTGCTCACAAAATTGATGATGTGGTGACAAAATTGACATCATGAACCAGCGGCAAAATTGACATCATGGACCAATCGAAATATGACATTTACAACTTTGGTCGAGTAACAAATGGTGGAATTTTCAATTACTTTTAAATTAAAAGAAAAAAATTTGAATTATAAAATCATTTCAATTACATTTATAACGATTTCAATTAGTTTTATAAAACATTTAATAATTTCACATGATTCTCATTAACATTTTTTTATTATGTTATTACATTTAAATATATATATATATATATATATATATATATATATATATATATATATATAATAAAAATGAAGTTAAAATGTTTTTAATATTATTTAAAATAATATATATATATATTTAAATGAAACCTGTGATGTATAGTTTTTCACAATAAATTTAAAAATGAATAAATATTATTTTTTGTGGTCCACATTTTAGTTCACGTTTTAGTGGTCCGTATCGATTCTTATTTTTAGGACTGGATCACTATTTAAACTCATCCCCTCCTCACATTTTAAAACACACGTAACATTTCACAATAAATTCATCCCTTCGATATATTTTAAAACACACATAACATTTCATAATACTCAACTTTCATAGTTTCCACGATTTAAACTTATAACATTTCATAATACTCAACTTTCATAGTTTACTCGATTTAAACTTTTTTTAAAAAACCTCTTGCTCTCTCCAAAGTTTCCAATCGTAACATTTCACAATACACAACTTTCTTTTCTTAAAAAACTTCTCTTGTTGCTCCCTCCAAAGTTTTCAATTTTATTTCTGTTTATCTTATTCAGAGAGATGTCTGTTGTAGTGTGAGAAAATGATAATTTTATTTCTGTTTAATTTTATTTCTGTTTATCTTATTCGGAGACAGATGTCTATTGTAGTGTGAGAAATTGTAAATCTACTACTTCAGTGGTGTGTGGCGTGTTTTCGGAGACAGATGTCTATTGTAGTGTGAGAAAATGTAAATCTACTACTTCAGTGGTGTGTGGCGTGTTTCTATAAAGTTTCAGACAATTGTACCGATTTGATCCTGAGTCGTGGAAATGATTTAGACAACTGTACCGGTTTGATCCTGAGCCGTGGAAAGGATTGAGACAATTTTACCGGTTTGATCCTTAGCCGTGGAAAGGATTGAGACAATTGTACCAGTTTGATCTTGAGCCGTGGAAAGGATTGAGTTTGCTCTTGAACTCGTAAAAAGAGCGGTGTAGCGGTTGGGCTCTGATCCGAGGAAAGAGTCCATAAAGGTTTATTCAAATTCCCAAGAGGCGCTTGGGGAGTGAGTCGAGTCGACCTACTATAAAATTACGGTCTTATATTTT
>NW_019646818.1:0-475 GCF_002806865.2 Cucurbita pepo subsp. pepo
CTCTTTCACTCGGTCTCGCTCTTTCACCCCTCGTAAACTCGATTTCATGTCTTCGCCAATGAACCGGGTACGGTTTCGTGTCTTCGCCTCTTCGCCCTACGGGTCTCAGGGCTTCGCCCCTGCCCCTGATTGAACCTATACAGTTAAAGAAGGGATATTAAATTCATGAAATCCTTAGCTGCTTTACATGAGAGTAAATTCATTCATTCTCTTCTCCTTTCTTGAACAAGGTAAATCAGTAGCTAATTCATTGACTCTCACTACTTGCTTGGCTCCTTTTTCTTCTTTCTCCGGAACCTTATCCCTTCCCTGATTGATTGAACAGTAAACTCATTCATCTCTGCCTATTTTTGTTGAGGTCATTTCCCTGGGTAAAGGGAAAGGGCTATTTGATTGAAGAACCTGAACCGGAACCTTATTCATCAAGTGTTGAAAGGAAAGACTCTACTAAAGATGAATTAGACTGTGAACTGCG
>NW_019646818.1:4088-4622 GCF_002806865.2 Cucurbita pepo subsp. pepo
TGAAGAAGAATGAAGTTTCATGTTATAAATTTTGGGTGGATTACAATTTAGAGTTATTGTATTTCATTAATGTAGTTTAAGAGTTTTTATTTACTTTAGGTTACAATTACATAATGGCTAATTATGACCATTAAGTATGAATGTTACAACTCTTGGAATGCCTTTAATAGTTGAAAATATTGTATGATTGATGTCTCTTGGTTCATATCATTGACTCTATGTATGACCCATTTTTGAGGTGATTTGATAAGTTTAATAGAATAGGTGTTTGATTGACCGAACAGTAAACTCAGGAAACTGGAGGATCAGCTCATGAACCTGCCTGCCCCTTCACCGGGTACGGTAAAGTGTCTTCACCCCTGAATCGGGTACGGTTTCGTGTCTTCGCCTCTTCGCCTTATGGGTGTCAAGGCTTCGCCCCTGTGATAAGATAAGGAATCAATACAAGGGGAATAAGATTCGGATTACCTTGTTGATCGAATATCTCAAGGCAAGAACACTTGATTGAGATTCGAATCACTCCACAAGCAAGAT
>NW_019646818.1:6721-10362 GCF_002806865.2 Cucurbita pepo subsp. pepo
CGAACTTGTTCAACAGCGAGACCAAAGGGAGAGGAGTGAAACAGTGAGACCGGAAGGGAGAGGAGCGATGCAGCTTTACCTTAAGGGGAGGTGAAGGAGTGAAGCAGCTTGACCTTAAGAGAAAGGAGCTCTGCAATGAAACCGATAGGTGATTGAGCGATGCAACGAGATGAGACCAATAGAATAGGTGAATGAGTGAAGGGGAAGGTTTTCGGTTGATTCCTCTTTGACTGTTCAGGGAGAATGAGTAAATGAATGAATTAGCTGCTTTACCGAGTTCAATCAGGGTAGGGGATAGAGTCAAACAAAGGTGAAGGGGCAAAGACACGAGCGAGACCGAGTTCAATCAGTCAAAGAAAAGGAGAGAGAAAGAAGAAATTCCGGTCAGGGAATGAGGTAAGATCAATCAATCAATCAGCCTATTTACCTTGTGTTTGAAGGGAGAAGTGATTGAGTTCCGTCTCATTCATCTTTCGTTTCGTCTTCCTGTGAGCCAGTTCCTTCCAACCAAGCCAGCCAGCCAGTTCCAGTGATTGAGTGAAGGAGAGAAGCAGAGGTTCAGGGTGACGGTTTCTTCTTTCAAACACTATAGAAATAGAGTAGAAGAATAAGGGTGACGGTTTCTTCTTCTTTGACAGTGAAGGGAGAGCCCATTCATTTCATATGCTTTCCCTTGGTTACTGTTAAAGAAGGTTCAGTCGAATAACTCACAATAACTGAAAGAGAAGGTTTGAGGTTGAGGCTTTCTTCTTTACTGGTACTGGACAAAGAGTGAAAGAAGGTTCTCAGGAGAGAAGCCACGAGAACAAGAGGGAGAGGAGCGAAAGCGGTGAGCCCGAGAGGGAGAGGGGAAGGGGCGGAGCCACTTTAACGAGTTGTAGAGGGGCAGGGGCGAAGCCGTGAAACTGAGTTTACGAGGTTCAGGGTCAGGAGAGAAAGAAGAAGAGAATATGCTCTCATGAATAAGGAAGGAGTAGGAGTATTGATCTTTGTCTTTGTCAAATTAGGGAATACAGGGGAAGGAGCAAGCAGAACAGACCGAGCTCAAGAAGGTTCCTTCAGTAGTTCACTCTCATTCAACTCTTGTTGAGTCTTTCATTTGATTCTAGCTCGAACTGTAAAGATAAAGGAGTTCAGGAGCCAGCCAGAGTTCAGTCTAATTCCTCTTTCGTCTTTCCTTCCGAATGCATTACCTCGGTCAATCAGGTGAATAGAGAGTCCATTCATTAGATTAGCAGCTTTACCCTGGGAAATGAATGAGTAAGTAGGGAGAGGAGCAAAGCAACTCGAAGAGGAGAGGAGTGAGGTCTCATCTTCTTTTTCAGTGTTTGAAGGTTCAGCATCATTCTTCCTTGTTTCTTACAGGAGGGAGAGGCAAAGAGTGGTTGAAGGGAGAGGTGAACAATCACTGATAATAACGAACAATAACGGAACAAGGGGCGAAGCAAGCCTATTTACCTCCCTCGTTCAATCAGGAAAAGGGTCAGGAGTAACTGAGGAGAAAGATCAGTTAAAGAATGAATCTTGAGTTTCGGCTTTCCCTTGTTCAATGGCCTAAAAAATAGGGGGAGGCAATGAAATTGTGAGACCCATAGAATGGGCGAATGAGCAAAGCAGCTCGACCAGTAGGGAGAGGAGGACGTGTTTCGTCTTGACTTGTTGTAGAGGTGGAATAAATAGGTAAAGAAGAATGCATCTTGAGTAGAGAAGGGACAGGTTCCCCGGAGCAAACAGGCCTACAGAAGGGAATGAGACCGACCAATAGAAGAAGGAGGGAAAGAAGGTTCAGGTTCATTAAGCTTTAGTTTCGGATTGACTTTCAACACTTTCTTTTTCAGGAGAAAGATCAGAGCTAAGATTCCCAGTTTACAGTTATCGAGTGAAAGAAGGAGAGAATATCTGAGTTCAGGAGCGAAGCGGTGAGCCCGAGTTTACGAGGCGAACGAGCGAAGTAGCGAAGACTGGAAAGGAGAGGAGTTGATCATCCAGCCCAGCCCATTTCCCTCGTAAAAGAGTAGTTTCAGGTTCAGGTTCAGGTTCAATAGTTCAGGATCATGAATCTTTCATTAGATTCTTCAATCAATGAATGAATTGACTCTCTCTCCCTTGTTCCCGTTCAGTAGTTCAGTCTCTTTCCTATCCCTTCTTTCTTGAACAGTAAAGTCGTCTTCATCTTGTCTTGCTTCAGTCTTTCCTTTCTCGAATCTTTACTCTCCTGTAAAGAAAGGTTCTTCTTCTAGCTTTACCGAGTTAAAGAGTTCCATCAGGTTCATGCAATGCAATTGTGAGACCGATAGGTGAATGAGAAGATCATGAATAAGTAAGGAGTATAGCTCTTTTTCTTTTACCGACTGTAAGAAGGAGCTCAAACGCTCGAACAACCTTTCTCTTTGTTTACTTGAATAAATAGGTGACGGAGTGAACTCGAATGAATCTTGAGTTTCGTCTTGACTTGATGAATAAGGCAATGGAATTGTAAGACCAATAGAATAGGTGAAAGAAGAAATAGGAAAAGGAGGGAGGGGATAAGTAAAAGAGTGAAAGAAGAAATAGGATCCGGAGTTCAGTAGTTGAGTCTCATTCATCTTTCATTAGAGAATAAATATCAAAAGAATAGGAACAGGAGAAGGAATCTTTCTTTCGGCTTTCCTCCTCTCCCTGATTTCCTTCCGGTTCAGGGTCAGTTGCTTCTCTTTCATTGAATGAATTTACTCGACTATAAAGAAAGGTTCCGGTTCAGGGTCATCAGTTGCTTCTCTTTCATTTTCTTCTTCTTTCACTAGGGGTTCATCACTATTCTGGAACGGTAAACAAACTCTCTAATCTTTCTCCTTAGTCTTTAGAAAGGTAAACAAGAATTAATGTTTCGATTTGACTTTCTCTTTTACCAAGTGTAAAGTTCAGGGGAAGGTAAGAAGTTACATCGGGTTCCGGTGAAGGTTCTTCAAATAGCGCTTTACAGAGTGAAAGGTGAAGGGACAAGTGATTGAGTTCAGGCTAATTCATCGATAGTCTTTGTTTACAGTTCGTGAAAGAAAAGAGCTACTGAATTCATCCTTCTTTCGGCTTTACCTTGAGGCAGTCGAGTAAAAGAGTGAAATCAGGGGAAGAAGCGAAGCAAGCTGTGTGAGACCCATAGGTAATCTCAGCCTATTTATTTACCTTGTGAAAGAAAGGAGAAGATCAAGGGTTCCGGAGTTCAGGATCATGAATCCTTCTTACAGGAGTGGAAAAGAAAAGGAGAAAGAATCAATCAATAGGAATAGGAGCGAAAGCAACTCGACCAAGAGGGAGAGGAGCGAAAGTGTTAGGATCGATACCAGTTGTTAGGATCGCACAACAACGCACACGCTCGATCTAGATGAACACAAAGAGAAGGATAGAGAGAAGTTGCAAGGAGAACTCTGGCTAAAAGGATTTTTTATTGATGACTTCAGGCATGTACAACAAGAGAGTACAGAGAATAGAAAAGTACATTTAAGAGCTTTACTGGACGGGATATATATATGGTTCAGTCTACTAAATATAGCTTTACCAGATTTAACCATCTACTATATATAGCTATGTACCATATATAGCTTTACCGGATATAGCCATTGACCAAGCTATAAATACAGGGAGCAGACTCCATAACTCAACAA
>NW_019646818.1:14739-16583 GCF_002806865.2 Cucurbita pepo subsp. pepo
ACTCTCTCTCTCTCTTGCATTCTCCCTAATAAAAAAGGTAAAGAAAAGAGCTACTTCAACTGAATATGCTTTACAGAGTTCAATCAGTCGAATTAATCTTTTGGCTTTCCCCTTTTACCGAGAACAAAGAATAGTGAAAGAAGCAAACTCATTTACCTTGTCTTTGAATAAAGAAAGAGGAGCCCGAGGAGAAGGAGCTAGATGCAGGAGAAAGAATACGCTTTGCTTTACCTTGCTTGCCTTGGTCAATAAGGAATAAATAGGAGAAAAGTAGTTCACTTGAATCTTGAGTTGACGTTGAGTCTTTCCTTACAAATTACCTCGGAAATGACCTCTTTAATAAATAGGGAGAGGTGAAGTAGGTATTGAGTTTAGGATAATGGAAAATGAATCCGGAGTAGAGTCTTTTCTTTCTCTTTGGCTTGTACCTTACCGACTGACTGTAAATGAATAAGAACTGAAGGCAATGGAGTGTACAAGCAAGAGAGTCAAGTCAATTCCTCAGGTGCTTTACCTTGTGAATAAATAGATAGGTGCAGGCGAAGTAGTTCAGTTCATTCACTCTCATTCTTGGTGAGTCTTGACTTACAGTTCCGGATCAAGAATAAGAAGAATAAATAGAGAATAGAAAAGGGGAAGGAAATAGAATTGCTTTACCGAGTTGTAGAGGTGACCGTTTGAGGTTGAATCTTGAGTAGAGTCTTTCTGAGAACTAATTACGTAAAAAATAGCCTTAAAAATAGACATAAGATAGGAAAATCGCCAGCCATATAAGGGAAGGATAGAATTTGCAAAGAAATGGTCCGTCAGAGGGAAAGAAGGGAAAGAACAATCACTGAAGGCAATAGAGGGTCAGGCAATGGAGTAAACCGAAGGAGTTTACCTCGCCTCGTCTATAAAGAATACTGAAAGAATAACGAAGACGAACGGAACAAGTAGTTCAGGATAATGCAGCTTGAGTTCAGTCTTTACTTAATGAAAGAACGACGGCTTTACCGAGTGAGAATGACAATAGGGAATATCGTCATTTCTTTGGTGAAGGTCAGGTTAGTTAAATAAAGGTTTCGGAGCTCAGCCACTCTCATTCATAGTCTTTTACCGACTGACTGGAAGGGATAGGGAATATCGGGTCTGGTTCAGGTTCCTCAAATAGCTTGACCGCAGAGTAACAGAGTGAAAGGATCAAGCAAGCAAGAGAAGTTAAAGAAGAAATAGGTGAAGGAGCTTTACTGAGAGCAATCTAGCTCAGTCATAAGGAGTCAAGATCCCTAACAGTGAAGGGCAAGTCCATGAATTAACTACTCAACCAACCTAATGAAAGAATAGTTAGTGAAATTGAGTCAATTCATTAGCTGCTTTACCTTATCAGTCCAATCAATGCAGGGCAGGCAGAGGCAGGGTTACCAGAATCTTCTCTGGGCAAAGAACTGAATCCAGGAGAACTGACTTAACCTTTTGACTTACCCATAAAATAAGAAGAAGGGAATCAAAGAAAGCCTATTTACCTCGGAAAAGAGAAAAGAGATACTGTACTGAATTCACTCATTTACCCAGGCAAAGAAGAAATAGGAAAAGAAAAGGAGAGAGAGGAGGTTACAGTTCCAGAAGGAGAGAAGCTGCTTTACCCAGTAAAAGAAAAGAGATACTAAATGAATATGCTTTACCTTCTGAAAGAAAAAATAGGAATAAGGAGACCGAATCCATAGGGGCAGGAGTTTACCTCTTTCCTTCCTGGTCAGTCGACTTGAAGGTTCAGGATAGATAATTAATAAGGAGTCTTTGGTTACAGCCGAGTAAATTCATTGAATACGCTTTACAGACTGAAATGGCTTAAAACATAGGTA
>NW_019646818.1:18364-18901 GCF_002806865.2 Cucurbita pepo subsp. pepo
TAAATAACAAGTCTTAAAATACAATAACTCTAAATTACTCTAAATTGTAACCCACCCAAAATTTACAACAATCAAACTTCATTCTTCTTCAATGTAGCATGAATTGAAACATCTTTTAATAATTTTGACAACCTTTTCTTCACATCTTCATTGAAGTATATTGTATGATTGATGTCTCTTGGTTCATATCAGACCGAGTTAAGGGAATGAGATTAATAGAATAATAAGTGAAGGAGATTCGCAATGAGACAGATGGAACAGTAAGAAAGGAAGGAGCTTGACCTGATGATTGATCATCCTGCCTATTTACCTAGTAAAACCAGAGTGAAAGAAGGATTGAATGAATATGCTTTACCTTATCAGTCCAATCAATGCAGGGTTACCAGAAGAGGGAGTAAGGAGCTAGACGAGAAGATAAGAGGCCAGGACAGAAGATGGATGCTTTAACCAATCTATTTACCGAATGAAAGAAGAAAAAGGGACGAAGAAGCTCGATCGAGAGGGAGAGGGGCGAAGCCCTGAGACCCGTAGGGCGAA
>NW_019646819.1:0-2843 GCF_002806865.2 Cucurbita pepo subsp. pepo
CTGACATACAATTCATATTTCATAACACCATCTCTCTCTTCGGAAATCTTAAACAGTTCCTTCAGAGTCCGGTAGTTGACTCCTCTGTTTTCAGGTGTTCCCTCCATAGTAAATGTCTTCCCCGTTCCAGTTTGTCCATAAGCAAATATGCAGACATTATACCCATCCATCACTGAAGCTACAACAGGCTTAGCTTGACCGAAAACAGTTTCTACACATTTTGAAAACTCATCATCAATATATGGATTAAGAATTTACAGTAACTTCAAAATTAGCCACTAATTCTTACAATTACCTTGGCCATCCTCTGTCTTGAACACATGATCAAATTTAAACTGTTTTTTTGAAGAATCAGAAGAAACAACTTGAATCTCATTATCCTGAGATGAANAACTGTTTTTTTGAAGAATCAGAAGAAACAACTTGAATCTCATTATCCTGAGATGAATCAAATTCAATCACAGAGGTAGCCCCATTGGTTAATTCGCCTTCCTNAATCAAATTCAATCACAGAGGTAGCCCCATTGGTTAATTCGCTTTCATTTAATGGTCTACATCTGCAGAAAACTCTAATATTCCCTTTCAGTTCAATCACTTCATTGTAAAGTCTCTTTCGCTCAGTGACCTCTCCAAGGTATTTCTTCTTTAAAAGTTCATGTTCTGTACCTTAAAGAAAACAAGCAGCGGAGGATTAGTCGCTCAGGAGCGATTAATAAGTCGAAATGATGGAAAGTGGTTGGGTGGTAGAAGAAAGCTACCTAGAAGTTGAAGAGTTTTTACAAGTTCAGGGCCTGGAAAAGCATCGGTGTCTAATTTGAATCGTTCAGTTAGGAGCATATGTTCATTCTTCAAATTCTGGAACCAGAAATGAACAAGTGATTCGTCATATCAAATATCCTCACAACATAGAGTACAAAAAATGAACTGGTGATGCTAATTGGGAAAAACAAGACTTCAATTACTTCATACCTCTACTTTGCTGCCCAAGTCAATGACCTTTTGAAGGATTGGAAGTATCTGCGCTCCATCTGGTGATGCTAATTGGGGTTCATCGCTAGATAATCTGCTCTCCATCTTATCCGCATGTTCAAAAGATTCTCTCAAAGCAATGTCTGGACAACTGAGAACTTTAGTGAAAATACTACCAACCAGTAGGATCAAACAAGTTTACAGAAAAGATCATCATAAACATTTGAATTGGTCGTGAAGATAGCCAATCCTTTCAATCCTCAGTTTCCAAACCGAAATCAAGATAAACACAGATGATGGTGTGCAATTAGGAAATTAGCAGGAAGAAACATACAAAGAAAAACAAAAATGTCTCCACAATAGAAAATCCTATTGCTCTAACTGAATGTAAATAGGTCAACTTGATTTCTAATAAAAAGAACGAAAACAAAGCCGTAGATTCCGGGTCGAAACAGATCCATGAAAACAAAAATTCTTTTCAGATCGAGACCGAGAAAGAATCGTTGAAAATTGAATAATTAACGAACCTGAACCGGATAATGAAGGCAGAGGCCTCGGATCACAACTAGGAACAACCGGAGGGCGTAATTCTGATGCGAATTCCACCGTTGCATCTGAAATTTAAACAACAACTCTTCAAATTAAGAAATCAATCAAATCAACAAACCAATCCGCTCCTGTCCCCCACAAAAGCCCGCCCCAAAGAGAGAAAGGGTACCATCCATGGATTCAAAGAGAATGAGGACGTGAAATTTCGAGAGAGATGCCAAGAATTTTGATGAAGAAGAAGAAGAAGCAGAAGAAGTAGCAGAGCTGAGTGGGGAGAGAGAGAGAGAGAGAGAGAGAGAGAGAGAGAGAGCAACGGTCACGTAGGGTTTGAGACTGAATTCGGAGAGATTTCAAATGGCTACCGACGCTGTTTCAAACGGCTATATATTATTTAAATGACGTTTTCGGAGCTCCGCTTTTTAAAAATCCGACCCAACGGAGCCCCGACTCATTTGAATTATTATTGTTATTTTTTCAATTGAATTATTATTATTCTTATTATTCTTATTATTTTGGTGGTTCGAACCTCAAATCTCTTGGTGGAAGAGACCGATTTTATGCTCCGAATATCAATATACTTATATTCACCCCGAACAAATGTGTTCAAGCTTTCCCCCGTCCTTTTCCAATTCGAATGTTTCCATGAATAACATCGTCTTGTCTAATCATGGGAAAGCTAATAATCGTGTAAGAGCCTAATCAACATTTTCGATTACCTCCATATAACTGTTGGATGAAAGTCCCACATCAGCTCCATGTAGCTGTTGAATATCGGTTAATTTAAGAAATGATCATGTGTTTATAATCAAATATTACTCTCTCCATTGGGATGAGGCATTTTAGAGAAGCCCAAAGCAAAGCTGAGTTTATGTTCAAAGTATTTTTACTCCCTCTTCCATATAAAATAAATAAATAAAACCTTTTTTTAAAATAATGATTATTCAACCCCTTCACTCTCACCGCCATCCTATGTCGAGTTCCTGCAAAAATAAAAATAAAAAATCTTAAACACAAATAAATAAATAAACAAATATATATATTGACCAAAGCACTTCTGCCCCCAAAAGCGGAGACCGGACAACCGCCAAGTTGTCGAGGACATGTCTGAAGAGGAGGCGGGCGCCCTATCTATCAGTTTACCACCCTACCCACTAATGGACTATGAGGGAGAGGGCAGGCGAACGGGAACCTGTCGAGAACCCGAACCACTTGACTGATTGGAATACTCAATTTCATTAGGGTCGAGGATGGATGAAACCAATCATCATTGCGCAAGCAAAGCCGGGAAACAGACCGCTGCGCAACGACTAGGACTCGTGTACGAG
>NW_019646819.1:7200-18710 GCF_002806865.2 Cucurbita pepo subsp. pepo
GTCGAAGGAAGGATTAATACATCGAAGCCTGATTGGGATAGATCATTCATACCTTTGTACTTATCCGAGCCTTATCCGAGCCTTATCCGAGCAACCTTAATGCTTATCCATACTAGGATTGATCATCTTAATTGCTATAAAATACTCGGACCTTTTAAGTTCAAACCCATTTCAGCATTATGGTGTAGAGAGTACATATCATTTCTACATCTGATTCAATGGCCATAAATTACACAGCATTCATACATTATGTCAAACAAAAGCAAAGAATCAGGATTTTGCAATCAGCCGAGTGTTGTTCCACAGCCATTGGCGAGCAGAACCTTCGAGCAATGGAGAAACCTGTACAAACCATATATGAGTAGATTTACTTTGAGAAGTGAAGCCGTTCTCATAATCATATTAAAACAGTGAATCCCGAATCCCGAAGCTTCTACAGTGGTATAATTTTGTCCCCTTTGAACCGTATCTAATTTAAATTTGTATAGTTTTTGTAACGGTCCAAGCTCACCGCTAGGAGATATTGTCCTTTTTGGGCTTTTCCTCAAAGTTTTTAAAACATGTATGCCAGGGAATGGTTTACACACACTTATAAAAATGTTTCGTTTTCTTCCCCAACCGATGTGGGATCTCACAATCCACCCCCCTCCGGGCCCAGCGTTCTCGTTGGCACTCATTCCCTTCTCCAATCGATGTGGGACTCCCAATCCACCTCCTTTGGGGCCCAACGTCCTTGCTGGCACACCTCCTCATGTCCACCCCCCTTTGGGGCTCAGCCTCCTCACTAACACATTGCCCGTTGTCTGGCTCTTATACCATTTGTAATGGCCCAAGCCCAGCGCTAACAGATATTGTCTACTTTAAGATTTCCCTTTCGGGCTTTCCCTCAAAGTTTCTAAAACATATTTGCTAGAGAGAGGTTTCCACACCCTTATAAAGAATGCTTTGTTCTCCTCCCCAACCGACGTGGGATCTCACAGTTTTACTTTCAATTCTATCCAAAAGGGTTCACACCAATAAAAACAACGTCTTTTGATTGTTTCGTGCTCTTCTTCACCTCTTGAGGGACTACTTGTCACGACTCTAATCTAAATTTGCATAGTTTTACTTTCAATTCTATCCAAAAGGGTTCACACCAATAAAAACGCCATCTTTGATTGGTTCATGCTCTTCCTCGCCCCTTAACAGACTACTTGTCATGACTCCTAACAAACTTCAGATGTTCTTCCCATTTTTTGTAAATTTTGATTTCAAGTAAACAATAATCTTAATCTATGATCATTGTTCTTAAAAATACTTTTACAAACAGAAACAAAAAACTGTTTTGTAAGCTCCAAACAATCGATGCGAAATTAGACAACCAGGATAACTATGGTGGTATGAATGTCAAACCTTTTCCCAGACTTGTGAATGGTAATCATTCAGCCAATTGACTTCCGCAACAGAGAGCAAAGAGATATCAACCATTTTAGTCTGCATAAGAAAACAGGCAAAAAGAAACGTTCAAAACAGGGCACATAGAAGCCTTCAATCAACAGACTGGAGGCAGGCCACATAGAAGCCTTCAATCATTTTAAACTACAATGATGCAAGCGATTTCTTCTCTTTTTGTAAGAAGAGGAACAAATTTGATTGATGAATGAAACACTGATTGGGATAGATCATTCATACCTTTGTACTTATCCGAGCCTTATCCGAGCCTTATCCGAGCAACCTTAATGCTTATCCATACTAGGATTGATCATCTTAATTGCTATAAAATACTCGGACCTTTTAAGTTCAAACCCATTTCAGCATTATGGTGTAGAGAGTACATATCATTTCTACATCTGATTCAATGGCCATAAATTACACAGCATTCATACATTATGTCAAACAAAAGCAAAGAATCAGGATTTTGCAATCAGCCGAGTGTTGTTCCACAGCCATTGGCGAGCAGAACCTTCGAGCAATGGAGAAACCTGTACAAACCATATATGAGTAGATTTACTTTGAGAAGTGAAGCCGTTCTCATAATCATATTAAAACAGTGAATCCCGAATCCCGAAGCTTCTACAGTGGTATAATTTTGTCCCCTTTGAACCGTATCTAATTTAAATTTGTATAGTTTTTGTAACGGTCCAAGCTCACCGCTAGGAGATATTGTCCTTTTTGGGCTTTTCCTCAAAGTTTTTAAAACATGTATGCCAGGGAATGGTTTACACACACTTATAAAAATGTTTCGTTTTCTTCCCCAACCGATGTGGGATCTCACAATCCACCCCCCTCCGGGCCCAGCGTTCTCGTTGGCACTCATTCCCTTCTCCAATCGATGTGGGACTCCCAATCCACCTCCTTTGGGGCCCAACGTCCTTGCTGGCACACCGCCTCATGTCCACCCCCCTTCGGGGCTCAGCCTCCTCACTAACACATTGCCCGTTGTCTGGCTCTTATACCATTTGTAATGGCCCAAGCCCAGTGCTAACAGATATTGTCTACTTTAAGATTTCCCTTTCGGGCTTTCCCTCAAAGTTTTTAAAACATATTTGCTAGAGAGAGGTTTCCACACCCTTATAAAGAATGTTTTGTTCTCTTCCCCAACCGACGTGGGATCTCACAGTTTTACTTTCAATTCTATCCAAAAGGGTTCACACCAATAAAAACAACGTCTTTGATTGGTTCGTGCTTCTTCTTCACCTCTTGAGGGACTACTTGTCATGACTCTAATCTAAATTTGCGTAGTTTTACTTTCAATTCTATCCAAAAGGGTTCACACCAATAAAAACGCCATTTTGATTGGTTCATGCTCTTCCTCGCCCCTTAACAGACTACTTGTCATGACTCCTAACAAACTTCAGATGTTCTTCCCATTTTTGTAAATTTTGATTTCAAGTAAACAATAATCTTAATCTATGATCATTGTTCTTAAAAATACTTTTAGAAACAGAAACAGAAACCTGTTTTGTAAGCTCCAAACAATCGATGCGAAATTAGACAACCAGGATAACTATGGTGGTATGAATGTCAAACCTTTTCCCAGACTTGTGAATGGTAATCATTCAGCCAATTGACTTCCGCAACAGAGAGCAAAGAGATATCAACCATTTTAGTCTGCATAAGAAAACAGGCAAAAAGAAACGTTCAAAACAGGGCACATAGAAGCCTTCAATCAACAGACTGGACGCAGGCCACATAGAAGCCTTCAATCATTTTAAACTACAATGCTGCAAGCGTTTTCTTTTCTTTTTTTGTAAGAAGAGGAACAAATTTGATTGATGAATGAAACAACGGAGTAGAAACTCCGACCACCGAACACCGAACACCTAACACCTAGAGGTGAATTATAGGAAGTTCTCCAATTTGTAATCTACAAAGTAAGACTATAGGCAGAAAAAGGATGTTTGCTTTTACATGCATGGCATGAAAGAAAATTTAATCCATAAAACTGTCAAAAGTAGAGAAAGAGTTAAAAGTTCGTCCATTCATCTCGCCCCAATGATGATGCAAGCATTGTTTTCACTAAGAAACAAAACCATATCGATAAATTACGACTCAAAATCATAAGAGAACAATGAGGTTTCCTTTAATATCTGATTCCAGTGTGTTTTTTTAAACAAGATATGAACAACTTTTAATGTTAAGTCTCAGAATTAATTCAGAAGCCTACAACTCAACGTGCAGTGAATATGGTGAATGCATTATGCCTGCTAACTGCTAAATCCTAGTTAGAGGCAAGACAACAGCATAAATCCAGATACATCGGACGGTCCACGTTCTTATGTTTTTATTATTTTGCCTTAAACATTATACCTTGCAGGCCAAGCATAGATGCTCCTATGTTGATTCCTAGAACAACATTGTCATATTCCCTAGTTGTTTTTTCTCATCTATTACACATCTGTATAATTTTCATTATTTATGACCAACTTGTTTACCTGAATGGGTACAAACGTGAGTTTTTCAAATCCTAAATATCCAATGCCTCCAAAACAGTTTGGAGTTTTAGCGTCCCTCACGACAAGGAGATTCTGCAGAAGAACACCAAAATCACAAGAAGAACAATGAGAAAAAACGTATGCAGAAAGCTACAAAAGACCATAAGAGTATTTCAATCTCTGTAAAATGATCGAACATTTTGTTTCTCTACAGCAATCCAAGTAAACAAGATGTTGAAGATGCAAGGATAGTAGAAAAGAGTTTATGCATCAATTCCAATTAATTAGTCTAGTCTACACACCTAAACATTCTCATTTCATTAGTTTTACCTCAATTCTAATACCAAAAGAGTGGTCTTCGTAGTAGCCTGGTTCGTTGCTAACGATCATTCCATCTTGTAAGCCAGTCATATTCCCAAATCGGAAGCTTATACTTTGGGGTCCCTCGTGTACATTTAGTGCAGCCCCTACACCATGGCCAGTCCCTGAAAGACAAGGGGGAGGGAAAAAAATAAAAACTAAAATACCTAATCTATATTTCTAATCAAGTCAAACTACATTTAAGTGTTTTGCACACAAGATCATTAATCAACAGAAAGAAATACCATGCCGATAATCAAGCCCGATTTTCCAGAGAGAGGAACGAGCAAATGCATCTAATACGAAACCAGGGGTGTGCTGAGGAAACACTGCTTGATCTAAAGCTATATGGCCCTGCAATTGTTTAATATTTCAGAATGAAGCAAGAAATGCCAATGATATCATACACAAAAATGAGACAAGAGGTGGGATGGGAGGTAGGCAGTATAAGATCCATGATAATTTTAACTTTACGTGTTTGAACAGCAGAAATGATGAGCATTTTTTAGTTGACTAAGTAAGTGAATAAATGTTTTTCAACATCTAACAGAGGTTTTTCGGAAAATAAACAGCCATAATAATAAGTCCTCCATGGAAATCCATTTGATACAGATGCAATTTCATACATTATTACAGAAAAGTGGCAAATGGAGATTTCATACTTGGAGGACTCTCGTAAAGCACTCTTTTTGATAAGTGGTCGGTTCACCAAAATGTACTGTACGAGTTATATCGGTTGTTCCATCAACATATTGCGCTCCACTATCCAACAGAAAAAGTTTATTTGCATCCACAACAGAACAATCACTAGGTTCTGGTTTATAGTGTATGATTGCACCATTTGCACCAGAGGCTGAAAAGGCATTACAATAATGAGTAATGAAACTGAAGAAACTGAGAACAGGACCATTTAATCAAACAACAGATTTGCAAAAAAAAAAAAGCATAAGGAATTTTATATACCACTAATAGTATCGAAACTCGTGTCAACAAAACCATCTTGCTTTTTACGAAATTCCAGAAGTTTGTCAGCAACTTCTACCTCCGTTAGTTTGACACCATTGAGAATTTCCTCCTCCAACCAGGACCAGAATTGAGCAAGAGCAGCAGCATCTCTACAAAGAAAATATTGTACCGCATATTCACTAAACAAAATAACTAGTTTTAAGTATATTAAGAGCATTTGCACTATATGGTGCCAAGAATGATTAGCGAATAGTGCATATCCAAAATGGATAAGTTGTAGGCTAGCTGGTCATTAGTTACCATATCAAAAGTTATTTCAAGTGGCGTGACATATTTATTACAGTATTACACAATCAAAGGCAAAGGAAAATATTGATGACAGAACACAACGTTACCTCAAATGAGAATTCCGCATCCCTTCTAACTCAGCATGATTTTTTACGGCCTTCGCTATTGAAACAGGAGATGACTTATAGACTCCAGTAGGTCCAACATGACTATTTGAGGTCTCAGAAGTCTTATCCTTGCTTTTTCTTTTATTCCCAAGGCGTATAAAGTACTTATCACATGCGTTCCTATAAGCATTTGCAATTGCAGCATTGACTGATACTGGGTCCAGCCAGAGATTAGCTCCCTTTTCTGCCAAACTGAAAAGAATTCAGTCATCATTGAAATAAAGGTATGACCATATACAAGAGCAATAGGAAGCATTCTGATTGCTGCAACATTAAAAATTGTACTTGATAACCGACACATAAAGGGATATCTCCATTCACAATGTAAATCATGGAAAGAATGTGAGATTTCATATTTCATTCTTTTTCCATAACCCTAAGAATATCTGATAGTGAAACTTGCTCATGAAAGTTTCAAGATATTTCATATTAAAACGTAAGCTCTGTTTAATATAGTGCGGATGCAACTTCCATGTAGAAAATATATCAGAAAGCTAAAATTGTTTAAACTAATATAGAATATTATCCCCATCCGATAACATACTCAGAGGAAAAAGTTTCAATCGACGAAACTTACTTTTCAATTTCCGAAATAATAGAATCATATGGTCTTAACTCAACTCCTGCACTTTTCAAGTGATCCATCACCTCTGATGAGACTTTCGAAGTATCTACAAACAGTTTTGCTCCATCCATTTCAACTATCAGGTATGCATACATAACAGGTGAGTTTGGAACATCACTTCCTCTCTGCAAAGTTATGGAAAAATTACAGAGATATTCTACTGAATACCATTATGGAAAAATTACAGAGATATTCTACTGAATACCATTCATTGTAAGTAGTAATAGAAAAAGGCAGAATCACATTCTTCGAGTTCGCTAACTTGAAGATTAGAAGATTAAAAAAATTAATGAAAACATGAGGAATTGTAGATTGCAGTTAAAATTTTGGAAAACCATAAAATTTCACCTTTAGTTATTTTAGTAACAATAAGTGTAACGGCCCAAGTCCACCGCTAGCAGATATTGTCTTCTTTGAGAATTTCCCTTTTGGGCTTCCCCTCAAGGTTTTTAAAACGCGTCTGTTAGGGAAATGTTTCCACACCCTTATAAAGGGTGTTTCGTTCTCCTCTCCAACCAATGTGGGATCTCACAATCCACCCCCTTCATCGCTGGCACTCGTTCCTTTCTCCAATCGATGTGGAACCCCCTACCAAATCCACCCCCCTTCGGGTCCCCGCGTCCTTACTGGCATACTGCCTCGTGTCTACCCCCTTTCAGGGAACAGCCTCCTCGCTAGCCCATCGTCTGGTGTCTGGTATCTGGCTCTGATACCATTTGTAATGGCCCAAGCCCACCGCTAGCAGATATTGTCCTCTTTGGGCTTTCCCTTTCGGGCTTTCCCTCAAAGTTTTTAAAACGCGTCTGCTAGGGAAAGGTTTCCACACCCTTATAAAGGGCGTTTCGTTCTCCTCCCCAACCGATGTGGGATCTCACAATAAAATTATCAAATGAAAACGTCAAGAACAGATAGAACTTTACCAAGTTCAACAGCCAGGCAATTTCATCAAGCATGGATATAATGATTGCAGATGAACCAGCTTCTCCAAGCTCAGACCTCAAAGAAGCCAACTTTGATGCAACATCTAAACCAGCATATTTAAGATCATGCACTCTAATAGGCCCTTTGGGTGGCTTTGGTCTTGATTCTTTCCATATTTCATCCACGAGATTGTAATCATATAGGTAAACCAGCTTGTGATTCTTCCTCGAAATGGTCTCCTTCAAATCTTCTGCAGCATCGGCAGAAAACAGAAACTGCTCCCTTCACGAAATCAATAGGTGGCATTAGATAGAGGAAGAAGTAGACAAAACTAAAACATTATGTGGTTATAGAATTGTGTGAGATCCCACATCGGTTGGGGAAGAGAACGAAACACCCTTTATAAGGGTGTGGACACCTTTCTCTAGCAGACACGTTTTAAAAACTTTGAGGGAAAGCCCGAAAGGGAAACCCAAAGAGGACAATATCTGCTAGCAGTGGGCTTGGACCATTACAAATGGTATCAGAGCCAAACACCGGGCGATGTACCAGCGAGGAGGTTGTTCCCAAACGTGGGTAGACACGAGGCGGTGTGCCAGTAAGGATGCTAGGCCCCAAAGGGGGGTGGATTTGGTAGGAGTCCCACATCAATTGGAGAAAGGAACAAGTGCCAGCGAGGACGCTGGGTCCTGAAGGGGGGTGGATGGTGAGATCCCACATCGATTGGGGAGGAGAATGAGACACCCTTTATAAGGGTGTGGAAACCTTTCCTTAGCAGACGCGTTTTAAAAACTTTAGGGAAAGCCTAAAGAGGACAATATCTGCTAGCGGTGGGCTTGGGCCGTTACAAATTGAGATGCAAAATTCAAAACCAAGTTAAATTTGGAAAAGAGGACATGAGAAAACATCTTAAAAGAATGCAAAAGAAAAATTTCTCACAGGATCAATTCCAACTACACCGCCAGGAGCTAGAGTATCAGCAAGCCATTCACTTGGGGTCGGCACGCCATGATTTCCAGCTCGCATGAGAATCCAACTGGAGCTTAGCTGCTTCTCTGCCTAATCATCAATAACAGGGAAATTATTCTCACTATCTATACATGGCCAAGTAACAAGAAAGTATGAAAAGTTCAATCTTCAACCTGAAGAAAATACCGTCCATCTGTCCAAAGTGCTGCTTGGTCCTTCGTGACAACAGCAGTTCCAGCACTGCCGGTAAATCCAGATATATAAGCCCTCCTCATGTAACATTCTCCAATGAATTCACTCTGAAAACAGCAACAAAATAGAACGCTCGTAAAAATTCAAACAAACATGGGCCAATTGAGTAACACATCCAAACAATTTTTTCCACAACACAGCATAAGGAGGACGGTTAGATGAACACCATTCTCCACAATGACGGCATGATATTGTCCACTTTGAGCATAAGCTCTCATGGCTTTGCTTTGGGCTTCCCCAAAAGGCCTCACACCAATGGAGATAGTATTCTTTGATTATAAACCCATGATCATTTCCTAAATTAGCCGACATGGGACTTTCATCCAACACCTCCCATCGAACAAAGTACGCCTCCCCTTAATCGAGGCTCGACTCCTTTTCTTTTGGAGTCTTAGTCACTTTTGACTATGCCTTCGAGAAGTCTCGACTCCTTTCCTTTTGGAGTCATTTGTTCAACCTTTGAGGATTCTATTGACATGACTAAGTTTAGGGCATAGCTCTGATACCAAGTTAAATGAACACCACTCTCCACGATGGTATGATATTGTCCACTTTGAGCATAAGCTCTCATGGCTTTGCTTTTGGTTTCCCCAAAAGGTTTCACACCAATGGAGATAGTATTCTTTGATCATTCCCTAAATTAGCCGACATGGGACTTTCATCCAACACCTCCACACTTTCATCCAACAAGGACATCGATTTAAAAAAAAACAGCAGCATGAAGTCTTAGTTACTCGAATTTCTCCTAATCAAAACAAAAATACCAGGCGAAGCGAAATTACAAAACCGACCTGGTGAGCGTCCTGCGAGGGGATTACGTAGGCGTCGATATCAATGCCAGGTTTCGAGAACAACTTGCGGAGAGCCTGAAGCTTGGAATCGGACTCATCCTTCGAGCGGGTATTTCTGAGGTCCGAGGAAGGCTTGGCGGTGATGAAGGAGCAGCTTCTGATGGTGGAACGTCGTAGTCGGCGGGAAATGGCGGCGAAAACAGGGGATTGAGGATTGAAATAAGGGGAAATTGGGAAGGTTGAAGAGATTAAACGGAGGTAGAGAGAGGTTGAAGATGAAGAAGAAAAGGATGAGAATGAAAGAGGACGAATCGCTTGCGATGGTAGCGAGTGCATCGTTTGAGAGAGAAGATAAGGTCACTCCGCCCTGCAAGCAACTTCGTCCCGCCGGTCCGGCCACCAGATTTTATCGATTTTCTTTTTTCTTTTAATTAAATAATTAAATTATATATTTTAATATTTTAATGAAAAATCATATTCGAAAAATCTTAAAATTAATTATAAAATGAAATAAAATATCACTCTATATATTAATAAATAAAAGGGTTAAAACTAATAATTTAAAATAAAATAAAATATCACACTCACAAATCATTCCAAAACAATATAGAATTCGTGATCCGAACGGAAATTCTCGTGTACACGTGCACGAGCTTCACATCACTCGACGTGATTTTTAGGTGACGACATTCACATATATAGTAAGGTGGGACACATTGCTACCCTAATTTGCGTGCATCGTACGTGTGACCTGCACGAGTACCATGTGCACAAGTTTCGTAGCATTTGACATGATTTTTAGGTGACGACATTCACGTATATAGTAAGGCGGGTCACATTGCTACCCTAATTTGCATGCATCGTACGTGTGACCCGCACGAGTACCATGTGCACGAGTTTCGTAGCATTTGACATGATTTTTAGGTAACGGCATTCAGTTATATGGGAAGGCGAGTCACGTTGCTACCCCTAAATTACATGCATCGTACATGTGACTTTAACATAACTCGTGTACCACGTGCACGAGTTTCGTAGCATTTGACATGTTTTTTTAGGTGACGACATTCACTTATATAGTAAGGCAGGTCAAATTGCTACCCTAATTTGCGTGCATCGTCCGCACGAGTTTTGTAGCATTTGACGTGATTTTTAGGTGACGACATTCACTTATATGGCAAGGCGGGTCACGTTGCTACCCCTAAATTGCATGCATCGTACGTTTGACCCGAACATAACTCGTGTACCATGTACACAAGTTTTGTAGCATTCAACATGACTTTTAAGTGACGATATTCACTTATATGACAAAGGCAGGTCACATTACTATCCCTAGTTTGCGTGCATCGTACGTGTGACTCGAACATAACTCGTGTACCACGTGCACGAGTTTCATAGCATTCAAAATACTTTTTAGGTGACAACAGTTACTTATATAGCAAGGCGAGTCACATTGCTACCCCTAGCTTTCATCCATCGTATGTGTGACCCGAACATAACTTGTGTTCCACGTGCACGAGTTTCGTAGCATTCAACATGGTTTGTAAGTGATGACATTCACGTATATAGTAAGGCGGGTCATATTGCTACCCCTAATTTGCATGCATCGTATGTGTGACCCGAACATAACTCGTGTACCACGTGCACGAGTTTTGTAGCATTCACCATGATTTTTAGGTGACGACACTCACTTATATAGTAGGCGGGTCACATTTCTACCCTTAATTTGCGTGCATCGTATGTGTGACCCGAACAAAACTCGCGTAACACGTACACGAGTTTTGTGGCATTCGCTTGACCATCTTCATTTATATAGTCAAGCGTGTCACGTTATTCACATACCTAGTATCCACATTACATCTTACATGCAGCCTTCAAAATGTTATATTATTAATAAATTAATAGTTGAATCAAACAATAATGATTATGAATACGACAAAAACAAAACAACTCCGTATACAAAATTTACTGGAATTTGGAATAAAATTTATTTATAATTTAGAAAATCTCTTTGAAAATATATTTATATTGAGACAGGTACGATGAATATAATATCGACCCCGACCTCAGTTATTTAACAGGGAGAAATCTATACCTACTCTCTCTCCCATTCCCGGAATTTCACCGGTTCGGAAGTGAGTCCCTACAATTTTTTGATACTCCGGGTTAATTAAATATCTCTGATTACTATATTTATAAATATATTATATTATTTGTTGAATGGACGATTATAGCCCTAAGTTTGAACATATTCTCAATC
>NW_019646820.1:0-6672 GCF_002806865.2 Cucurbita pepo subsp. pepo
AAGATTTGAAGGTCACACGTGTTTTATCCACGTTCAACGCATCTAATACAAGTTTATTGCCTGACTATACAATCTAAAAACATAACTTACTTATTCAATCTAAAATTAGTGATTATTTCTTTTTTAAACATAATGAATTAGCGGAAATACCTTTACTTATGAATTTTCATTTTTAATATTAGTAGGGATAGCTCTGTTGGAAGAGCGTACTGAAGATTTGAAGGTCATGTTTGATCTAGACGTTCACCGCACCTGACACTACAAGAAATTGCCCTTTTAATATCTTTTGAGGATTGCTTTTTATATATTATGCTATTAATAGAAAACATAAAAATAAAAAAATAAAAAATAAATAAAAAAACTGAAAAGGAAAAGGAAAATAAGGAAAAAACACAGAAAAGAAACTTCAGAATTTGAAATCTTCCTTCCTTAGGTTAGGGTTAGTAGGAGTGGCGGATAGCAATCTTCTCTTCTTCTTCTCAAATCAGGCCTCCCACGACTCTTCTTCCTTTCACCCGTCTTGGAATAAAGATGATTCTCCCTGTCCCTGGGAGTTCGTCAAATGCAACCCCATCAATGGAGTTTTCGAGCTTTCTCTCGATGGGTTGGGGCTAGCAGAGAGAACCGGAAGAGGGTCTGAGAAATTGCAGCATCTCAAGGTACTCTCGCTTTCTGGCAATCTGAGTCATGAGCTTGTTCTACCTCCCGGTCTTCATAGGGTTAATTCCAGTCGTAATGGTTTATCTAGACGGATACCCACTTAGATTTCTTGATTTTTCTGATAATCTCTTCTGTGGGCCTCTTCTGGATGAAATGTTTATTAATTACTTTCGCTTCATTATCTTTCTCTTGCATCTAATATGTTTCGGCCTTGTCCCCAACACATTGCCCACAAGGTGTTTGTATTTAAACATTCTAAATCTTTCAGCCAATCAATTTTCTGGTTCCTTGGATTTTTGGTGTTCGACAAGGCTCACGACATTGGATCTTCCAAAAATGTTCTATCTAGATATTTACCACAAGGGATTTAAGCTATCCATAACCTGAAAGAGCTCAAGCTGCAGAGCAATCAATTCAGCCATTCATGACCTGGGTTTGGAGGAGATTAATTTGTCTCAGAACGAGCTGATTGGTTGAGTTGATTGGTTTAGTCCCAATAGGATCAAACAAGCTATATGAGAAACTCACAAGGATTAAAGTAAAGATTAGAAGGTATCTCAGTAGAAATGAGATTCTATGGACACTTGAAATACTTGAATCCCTCATGGAGTAGCTTTAAAGCAAAGATTCCACCAGAAATGAGTTTGTTTCAGAACTTGAATATGTTCAATTGAACAAATCATCTTTAGGTCATACTTTGCTCCAAGTCCCTAATTCCGAATTTTTCTATTACAATTTTCTATTACAGTTTCTCTACTACATTCTTAGTTGTTTATCATAATTAACTAATACATTTCTTGATTATGTTGGTTTGGCCTAAACAAAAGCACGAGAGAGTATTATTTGTCTTAGCTATATTCTTGGTTGTTTACCAACTTGAGCCCCATACATAAGTTTGGTTTGGTTGGTGCAAGATGGAACAAATGGGAAATCATGTAGGACTCATGTAGGACTGTGGAGTTGAAGTAAAATTTATATATGGATGTTATATGCATTCAAAAAAAAAAAAAAAGAAAAAAAAAAAAAACTAGTTTGAACACGATAGTTTTAGTCTTTTTTTTTATTTTTTTTTATTTTTTACTTAACTAGTCTTTCGAACTTGATAGTTTCTGCACACCATATTTGTTATGAGCTTGTTTAGATCATTTGAGTTGTACCCTGTGTATTGTTACCTTTTGTAGTAGCAACAAAGAACGTTTATACTGTGCTTTAAAAGAGTTTTCTATTCTTTTCCTTTTGTGTACTTTTAAAACAAGAACATTAATGAAACCCTGTCAAATTTTATTTTTCTATAAGCAAATTACAACATACCATTTATATAAAGTTTAAGCAACATTTCTGAATACGATGTTACATCTAAACATGGTCGTACAAATGGTTGTTAGAAAATCAAGGAGGAAAACTGTTTAGATTGTTTTTACTTTGGCATCCTTGAAGGCCATGCTCTGTAGTTTTACTTTGACCTTCTTGAGTTGATCTCAATCAAGAGGGAAGGATTGGCATCTAAAGGTGATTGTATGAGATGCTACAATTCAAGATGTTATTTCATTGGAAAAATCTAACTAATACTCCATATTCGTTTGGCCTCTTGATTAAGAAAATGTAGGTGTTGGTTTTTGTAGTATTCTGAAATATTGTTGCAATATTAGTAATAATCAAATGGAATACTTAATTTATGTTTCATTCTTCTCATTTCACTTGCTAATGGATAACAAAAGTGTGTTGTGTGGAGGTTATGATGGATGAATGCAATTATGATTTTCTTCTCTTAACAAATCAAGCTAAGTCCAAGAGGTATATGAAAGCAATGTTGATATCTTCATTACACAGAGGATGCAGGAGGAACAAAGCGATAAAAGAGAGTGAACGTGCTGCTGGAAACAATATTTTTGATGGTAAAATTGGGATATTATGCCTACTCAAATAACATATACTTAAGAAAGGTAGCTTGCTCCTAAGAAGATAATGCACTAGTAAGGAATCGGCTGCTCAACATGTTAAAAGAATTGGATGAACAGAGCTTGGCCACTGTTATTGTCTCTATTCTTTTGTAGATTTTAGTAATGTGTTTCCGTTTCTTAAAACTTATGTACATCTAAGTGTAAATACATTATAATATCTCTTGAGTTAGATTATATTAAAGAAAATATTGTTGAGCCTAAAGATTAAATAGTATTATTATATCAATAGATTAAAGGTTGAAATATTATATTATAACATTAAAAAAATGTTATTATAAATTAAAACAAAGGTTTAAATATTATATTATAACATTAAAAAAATGTTATTATAAATTAAAACAAAGCATAATATTTTTGTTATCATAAACAGATCATAGCTCTAAAAAAGTGCTATAAAAGGTTTTTATAACAACTTAGATAAGTTATAGCTTCCTAATCTATTATAGCATTCATTATAGCTATAAAAAAATGCTATAAAAAGTCTTGGACTTTTAATAACATGGGCTGTCACGACGTACGAAAAACGCTATAAAAAGTCTATAATAGCATTTTTCGTAATCTATCGTATTTATTATTTGTTGTAGTGTGATTCTAGTTGCATAACCGGACTATTCAATCTAAAATTAGTCATTGTTCCTTTCTAAAATCTCAATGAATTATCGGAAATACCTAATGTGTTCTAGTTCACCCCACCTTATACAAGTTGGATAACTTGAATATCTTATTAAAAATTAGTGATTATTTCTATTTAAAATTTCAATGAAGTAGCTAAAATACCTTTACTGATGAATTTTCATTTTTAACGTTAGTGTGGATAGTTCAGTTGAGAGAGCGTTAGATTGAAGATTTGAAGGTCTCGTGTTCAATCCACGTTCACCACACATGGTTCACGTTGCACAATTTGACTATTCAATCTTAAATTAGTGATCATTTCTTTTTAAAATTTCAATTAATTAGCGGAAATACCTTTACTTACAAACTTTCATTTTTAATGTTAGCGGGGATAGCTCAGTTTGGAGAGCGTTAGATTTAAGATTTGAAGGTCACGTGTTCGATCTCCACGTTCACCGCACCTATTTCTATTTGCATAACCTGATGAATTTTCATTTCTAATGATTGCAGGGATAGCTCAGTTGGGAGAGCGTCAGGAAGATCTGAAGGTCATGTGTTTGATCCACTTCCTTGGTTCACGTTGCATAATTTGACTATTCTTTTCAAAATTAGTGATTATTTTTGTTTAAAATATAATGAATTAGTGGAAATACCGTTTTTTATATTGGCATAGGTTGACTAAGTTGCATAACTTGACTATTCAATCTAAAACTTGTGATTATTCGTTTTTTATGTTATCTGGGATGGCTTAGTTGGGAGAGCATTAGATTGAATATTGGAAGGTCTTGTGTTCGATTTGCATTCATTGCACCTTATAGTTTAGTTGATTATTATTTCCTTTTAAAATATAATGAATTAGTGGAAATAGCTTTACTTATGAATTTTTATTTTTAATGTTAGCAGGGATAGCTCAGTTGGGAAGAGTGTCAAACTAAAGATTTGAAGGTCACGTGTTTAATCTCCACGTTCACCACACCTGTTTCCATTTGCATAAGCTGAGTGTAATTTTACGGATGAATTTTCATTTTAATGTTAGCGTGGATAGGTGAAGTGGGAGTGGGTCTGTAGATCTATAAGATATTTAGTAAAATGACTCATTTTATTGCATGGAACAATAAAATTGATGGTCCCCTAGAATGGTCAATACATTCTTCTTTCAATGTTGCTAAGTTGAGTCCTTTTGATGTAGGTGATGATTTTTCTAATTCGAGGACGAATCCTGAAGAGGAGGATGATGATAAGAAAATGACTCATTTTATTGCATGAAACAATAAAATTGATGTTCCCGTAGAATGGTCAATACATTCTACTTTCAATGTTGCTAAGTTGAGTCCTTTTGATGTAGGTGATGATTTTTCTGATTCGAGGACGAATCCTGAAGAGGGGGATGATGATAAGAATCACGGTGTACATTCTACTTTCAATGTTGCTAAGTTGAGTCCTTTTGATGTGGGTGATGATTTTTCTGATTCGAGGACGAATCCTTTTGAAGAGGGGGATGATGATAAGAATCACGGTGTTGCAACTGGACCTATTAGACAACCCAAGGCTAAGAAGATTCAACAAGCATTCATACTTCAAAGATTCAACAAGCATTCATACTTCATCTACAAAATTGGATAGGCTAGGTTCAACCATCATTTCATGTGTTACAAGTTGATTCGTTTGAGTCAAGATCATTTGGAGATTCAAAAGTAAATATTTGCATGGTTGAAGTAGTGGATGAAGTTGCAAGCATCAGTTCATGAGTGGTTAGAAAACTTTATTTATTATTTTAATTTCATAAAGTTTGTAATGCTCAAATTAACTTCGTCTTCTATGGAGATTTAAAGGGATCGAGATTAAATCACGAACACTAACTTCTTTTGTTGGGAGACTATAAATACCCACAAATTATTATGTAAAAGCATATTTGTGATCAATGAAATTGATCTCTCAAGTTGAGACGACCCCCCTTGTAGAAATCTGAGCATATCTTTGTCATTTCTAAGTTTCGTGCAATTCTTGTGGTAGATTGCATCTGAGTTATTCAATCAAGCCTTGCTCAAGTTCGATTGTGAAGTGACTCAATTTAGAAAAAGATTCCAAATCTTGGATCTCATTATCTAATTCTAGCTTTATCTCTTGTTTGATCTAAATTTTGAATAAGAGTGTTAATTTCTTTAATACAAGGGTTCTTGCTTCTACAAAAGCTTGGCTCGTTGGGCTGAAGATTACAGTTGGTCAATCATCCTTCAACGGAATCTTCTATCCCCATGACTTGCTCTGATGCAGTCGTTCTTTTAACGTCGATGACACGTCCAGTTGTCGAGATTTGTAATGTGAGTTTGTAACCCATCCATTGAGGTTCTTGGAATGATTCTATAGTTTATCATTTCCATGTTGGGAGTTGGATCATCGGTCTTGGGCGAAGGAATCCTTGATTTACGGCCTTTCGAGTTGAAGGAAGTGTCATAAGGCTAATTTTTTTTCAATTTTTTTCAATTTTTTTTTAGTGATTTTATTTGATTTTATTTCAATTTTGTCAAACTCACTCACATGCTCATCTCAATCATTTCAACCCTGTTGCCGTTCAATAAGAGAGACCTTGGAAATAACCTGTAACTATTCAACTGGATTATCACATTAACAATTTGAATCAAATAAAGTGACATTAACCATTTGAATCACCTACACCCCACTTGTTGAACTTGACCAAATGTCTATAATATAACACTTACAAAGGTACAAAGTAACACTAACAAAGGTACAAAGTTCATAAAAGTCTTTTTAATCTAAAATACCATTGAACTTGACCATTATAGTGCCTCTCAATCGTAGGTAAAGTTTAAATTCGAGTCTCCTTGTCAAACTCTCTCGGGTGCTCATCTCAACCATGATGGCGTTCAACAAGAGAGCCTTCAAAAATAGCCGGATTATCGCATTAACCATTTGAATCATCTCAACCCCACTTGTTGAAATTGAAACAAATATCTATAACATAACACTAACATAGGTAAGATGTTCATAAAAGTCCTTAATCTAAGATACTATTGAACTTGACCATTAAAGTGCCTCACAAAATGAGGTAAAGTTTAAATATACTGGGTGACAAAAGATGAAACTATAAAATAAAAAGAAATAAGAAAATAATATTCAATTTCAGAGAATTAAACAATAATCTCCTAGGTGAAAGCAAAATATCCGAACCATTAGACAACAATGAATTTTTGGTGTAGTTGCCCTAAAGTCTTTTGTCTAATCGCTCAAGAGTTTTAATGTGATGTTTTCGGTAATGTCTAACTCTTCGACACGTCCTTTCATGTGTGTGATAGAGTTCTCAGAATTACCGCGACGTTTCGAGCTGTTCGATCGTGTGGCTCTTTCTTCAAAAGGGTAAACATCAAACATCAGGTCTTTGATTGGCAACCCATCCAAAGGAGCGTCGATTGCATCGATT
>NW_019646820.1:16814-18660 GCF_002806865.2 Cucurbita pepo subsp. pepo
GGGTCACTTTTGGACCGATAATCTGTAGAAGGGGTCACTAAGGTTGAGATCATACAAAATGGGACCATAGCTCAATGTTAGAGCATTTGATTGCAGATCAAGAGGTCACCAATTCGAACCTAGTTGGGCCCTTCTATCTAAGATAGAAATTTGTTACACTTTTTGGACCGACACTATGTCTAAGGGGTCACTAAGGTTAAAATCCTATAAAATGGATCCATGGCTCAATGGTAGAGAATTTGACCGGTCGCCCGTTTGAACTTGGTTGGACCCTTTTATTTTGGACAGACACTTTTTACACTTTTAGACTGACACTCTGTAGAAGAGGTCACTAAAGTTAAAATCATGCAAAATGGGTCCATAGCTCAGTGGTAGAGTATTTAACTGTAGGTCAAGAGGTCACCAGTTTGAATTTTGTTGGACCCTTTTGTTGGACAGACACTTTGTTCGATTTACTCCCGACCACGGAGTGTCTAAAGGGAAAAGAAATAAGAATATTACCGATTCCATGTACATTAAGAGAAGAGAGTGGTATCCAAGCACCCACTATGAACATGGTTAAAAAGTTACAATTAGTCAACTTACGGTCTTGTACTCAGCTCCATGTTTTCCATATCTTTCATGTAACTAAGAGTAGTTGCCCTAGACAAACAACACCAACTATTTTTGATGTTTTAAAATGATTTTTTTCAACATTTCCCTTATATTTCCCTTATTTTGTAGTATGAACCTATAAACTCTATTTTTATTTTGAATATAATGTAAATATATATGTTCATTATTTTTAATTCTTTTTTTTTATTTCGAGAAAACATTTTACTTTTCAACCTCTTTTAACTTACAATCCGTGCTCTGAGAACCCACCGAAAATAGGTCCCGACTCCCTTTTTGTTTTCACTTACTCCTCCTAAATCTATAAAATGTCTCCTATTTTTATTCATTTTCTCTTTTCTTAAATATCAAAATCTTAAATAAAAAGGAAGAGCTCTCTCAAATATTCTTCTTTGCCACTAATTTCACATAATTTAACATTTTAAAAATCGGTAAATTAAAAAATCCTACATTGATATATTCATAATTTCATGTAGTCTTCCTAAGTTTGTCGGCGACAATGTTTGTTGTCGAGATTGATAATGTGAGTTTGTAACCCATCCGTTGGGGTTCTTGGAATGATTCTCTAGATTCTCCCTTCCATGTTGGGAGTTGGGCCATGGGTCTTGGGTGAAGGAACTGTTGGTTTACCGCCCCTAAGAGTTAAGGAAGCATCTTGAGGCTAGTTTCACATAGATAACAATTCTTTTCTATTTTATCTAAATTTTTTAAATATGGGTTCCTTTCCAAATGCATGCTAACACCCTTATTGTTGAATAAATGACATGAAACTAGTTTCACATAGTAACGTTGCCTTTTGCTCCTATTGGTGGAAGGATAATGTTGGATCGATATGACAACCCTAGAGGGGTGAATAGGGTTTCAATAGAAGGATTAGAAAATATAACACAGTAGTTTTATAGTGGGAATTTGAATAAAACTTTACTCTTTCCTCGGATCAGAGCCCAACCGCTACACCGCTCTTTTTACGAGTGCAAGAGCAAACTCAATCCTTTCCACGGCTCCGAGTTCAAGAGCAAACTCAATCCTTTCCATGGCTTGGGATCAAACCGGTACACCGCTCTTTTTGCGAGTTCAAGAGCAAACTCAATCCTTTCCACGGCTCAGGATCAAACCGGTACACCGCTTTTTTTATGAGTTCAAGAGCAAACTCAATCCTTTCCACGGCTCAGGATCAAACCGATACACCGCTCTTTTTTTTACGAGTTCAAGAGCAAACTCAATTCTTTCCACG
>NW_019646821.1:0-393 GCF_002806865.2 Cucurbita pepo subsp. pepo
GCTCCAAGATAATTACGAATCTCACAAGACCGAAAAAACCAAAGAATTTTTACTTTCTTTGTCTTATCAGGATTCTGCCAGATTTTAAGAATTTTGCCAATATAAGGCTCTGGTTCACCTTCCTTATATAGGTAGACAGAATCATAAAGAAAATATTCTACACCGTCGTAAGTAAACGATTCATAAAAGGTCACGTCCTTCTTCTTTCCACCAATCCCTTTCCTTTTGCCCCATTGAAATTCAATATTCTCCAATTGCTCTATCTCTACCATAATACCAATGCGGGCCTCCACAATAAGAAATGCAGCTGGAACAAAAGACAGTAACACATTATCTGATAGCTTCAAAAAATGTAACAGGAATGTCAAAAAAAAAAAAAAAAAAAAAAAAAAT
>NW_019646821.1:15452-18651 GCF_002806865.2 Cucurbita pepo subsp. pepo
AAAAAAAAAAAAAAAAAAAAAAAAAAAAAAAAAAAAAAAAAAAAAAAAAAAAAAAAAAAAAAAAAGTAATTCTTAAAGAATCACAAACGGATCAAAATAATACGTAAAAATTTGGTAGTTTTGAAATGTTTATGACTTACGAATAGTAAAACAAAGACGAGTGAAAAGCGAGACTCCATTGAAGAAAACCCAGGAAGGCTCAAAGCAATTAAAGATAAAAAAATAAAAAAACCGTGCTAAAAGAAGTGGAAATGAGTGGGAAGATTTATAAGGATGGAGGAAGAAGAAGAGGATGGCATTTGAAGGGTAGGCAACTTTTGTCAAAATAGTAACTTCCAACTGCCTCCGCCTCACCAACTTAAATGGCCCATTATGTCGTATGGGACAGGTGGATTAATATATATATATAACGGGCCCACATATGTCTCATTCCATTTAGAAATTCATAACATTTATCTATCGAGTTCTATCTAGGTATTGGCCTTCTAATGTCTAATGTCATGTTATTTACAGATACCGTATCGAATAGTGGGATGCATAATTCAACCTCCGACACTCAAACTGGGGTACAATATCGGCATACCCATGTCACCTAGTACTGTTTTTTAAAATTTCATTTCAAAGGAAGTCACTTGGGACACTCATCTCGACACATTCGCTCTCATTGTGATACACGATGTTTCACATGGTAGCTCGTTTAGGCCACAGGGTCCAAGGGTGGTGGAGAGCTATAATGAGCCCCACAAAAATTTGGGTAGGGACAAAGAATATAATTTTAGTCCGTGACCCCATTTAGCTAAACGAGGTGAAATCTCTTTGCTTCCTCTCTCATTTTCCTTTAAATGGAGATTTCTCATCCCGTTCACAGCAACTCCACCCTACAAATTAAATGAACATTTTTTTAAATATAGTTTTACCCGACCCATTTAATATATTATTAAAATCTCACAAATTGTTAGAGTAATTTTGAATCAGTTAGTTTTAGTTACTGTAATTATTAAATTTTTGTTTAAATAAATCTTAAATTTAATATTTGTATTTTAGTCAATTTTTATTTTAATCATTCAAAATTAAGTCAAAATTAAATAAATAATAATAACAATAATTTATCAATAAAAAATATTTTCAAATTTTATAAATGGAATGATAATAGAGATTATTTTAAAAAATGATAAATAAAATAACATTTCAGCCAAATTTTAATTAAATAATTAATTTAGTTCAGATTTTAAACATTAATAGGTCACGAAAATATTCCCAAATTTGACTACATTCATTAATAAAATGTGACTACTTTCCCCCAAACTTACTGGGTACATCATACCTTCATTAATTAAGCGTGAATATTTTCACTAAATTACGATTATGCCCCTACAGAATTTAATCCAACTAGTTAGTGCCACGTTTTCTGATCCTAGACCAATATTTATCTGCCACGAAAGGTCACTCCAACATCCAATCACATTCTGCCACGTTTCAGTATCCAAGGGCTCCTTACAAAGGAATTTTTCTAGTACTATGATACCTTTATTTATATTAAGCATATAATAAACATTTAAAAATAAATGCTGAAGAGAAAAAAAAAAAAGAATATATATATATATATATCGTAATATTATAATTTTTTTACGTGATACATGCTTATTTTCTTCAACATTTAATTATTGTTATTTTATTTCATGAATTCTATATGATTTTTTATTAAAAAAAAAAAAAACTATTAATTGGATTTGTTTAAAAATTAATTATTTATTTACCTAACAACTGCCATATTTATTGTTCTGCTCGACGGAGCTTTCCTTAATTATTTCTGGTTGCCGGCCAATTTGGAATGTCATCCCATATTAAAAATTATTCGACTAATTTTAAAATTTAAAATAAAATGAAAGTATAGATACGTAATGTAGACCGGAGTTGTGTATTTGTTTTGTTTGTCTCGAGATATATTTAAAAAAATAATAATAATAATAAATCGTTTGAATTTTTTAAATAATTATAAATTATGTCTATAATATGTTGAATATTAAAAATTGTGACCAAAGTTTTCATGTGGCCTTATTAAATTACAAATTATTTCAATTAAGAGTAAAAACAATCAATTGTATTTGTTTCAAATATTTAATTAATTATGGTTCCAGACAACAGCTGCCATATTTATTGAACTGTTGGGATGGCTGCAGCATGGGTATTGTTTTCTCTACCATGTCTGCCCTTACAATATGTGATTCTCGCCCATATGGAATGCTACCCAATTTTAGTTTCCCCTCCTAAATTAATAAAATATTCTTAATTTTTTTTTTTAAATAATCTTAAAAAAATGTAATTAATACCCTTATTTTTGTTTAAAAAGTTAAAAATATATCACTACCATTAATATAGAGTGGGTTACGTGAGAGGGAGTGCACTACGTGGAGAAGAAATCGACGCAAATGAGAAGCTGGTGTGGCCCGAAATGGTCATTATAAGGCCATTGAAATCTAATCCATAAATGATGACGGGATGTTTAAATTAATATCGATGAACGTTGAAAAGTCATTTAAATAAAAAAAATTACCGAAAAAATTATCCGTTTTAATCATTAAAATGCACCTGTCAAACTAATCGGAGCTTAGTGATAATATTCAGTTTTAATAAAAATTTAAGTCTTTAAATCTTTGAATTTTACATTAAGTTGAATCATATAAAAAGACAACATCGTAAATTCAAAAAGAAAAAAAATCCGAATTTTATCCGTTAAAATATCTCAGACAGCTTTGCTATACACATCATATTACAAGTGTTTGGACACAGGGGCAAAGTTATCCTTATCCAGGATATGAATAAATGGGATTCAGTAGCTCCAACAGCGAATAGCACTCGCAAGATAACAGCAACTTCCACCAATCTTCCATTCTATTGTCTGTTTAAAGTAAGCATTGGGACACTCTTGCCAGCGCTGTTGCTTTGTAAACTCTCCAAAATTCACGGACACTGTCAAACAGTGCAGGCTATTCAATATATAATTCAAGATTCATTTTCAATCGATCCGACTCGAGATCGAGCGCTTTTATTTGCAGTCATTGTTGATCACGCTCGAAATCGTGTACTTGGATATGAGGACAACTGAAATTTTAGATAAATAACGATCTTTATGTATTACCAACACGAGCATAACTGAAAAGATATTGTACCTGGTTGACTCGGGAAGGCGAGTTGGCAA
>NW_019646822.1:0-18617 GCF_002806865.2 Cucurbita pepo subsp. pepo
GCACAGGTGCGAAAGCACACAGATGAGGGTGTTCATGAGGCGCATGACACTATGGGGTTCCGCTGACCTCCGGACGTCGCTACAGATTAGCTTGACCAGAGGGTCCAGGGGGTGTGCGAGCGCCCTGGGGACTCACACTCGCACGTGTGAGTCGTGTGTAGGGAAGTACTACACATCCAATTTGTCCGAGACTGGAGGCCACCCCTAAGATGATTAGAGATAGGTCCCTATTCATGATTGCATGTGTTTGCATTAGCATGGCCCCTATAGTGGGGTCACTTACTGAGTATTTCTTCGAAATACTCAGGCCGTGTGCCATATTGTTTTTCAGGTAAAGGCAAGGCTCCCATGTACGGTTGACGGTGGCATCGTGATCAGAGACTGTGGCGCGTGCATAGGATAGTTGCATATTTAAAATTCCTAGTCTTGGTTAGGATAGGGCGTTTGCATTTCATTCATTTATATTAATTAATTTGTAATCGTTTTATTTTGTCTTTTGAACTCCAGCATGATGTTTGAAACACGTAAGTCCGGCAGTGTTTTTCAATGTTTTAACGTATTCTGAAGTTTTAAATTTTTCCGCTAGTAAAGATGAGCATGCTTAGGTTTTTATTCTGCATTAGAGATGAGCATGAGACGTTAGTGGCGACTCTAGATATGTGGAAATTTAGGGTCGTTACAGCATGGCACCAGCAGAACTAAAAGAACTTAAATCACAACTGCAAGACCTACTAGATAAAGGCTTCATTCGACCTAGCGTGTCCCCTTGGGGTCCGTCAGTGTTGTTTGTTAAAAAGAAAGACGGCTCAATGCGTTTATGCATTGATTAGAGGGAATTAAACAAGAGGACGGTAAAGAACAATACTCGTTACCCTATATCGAGGACCTATTTGACCAACTGCGAAGGGCTACAGT
The DNA here is from genome assembly GCF_002806865.2 of Cucurbita pepo subsp. pepo. Classification (NCBI taxonomy): domain Eukaryota; kingdom Viridiplantae; phylum Streptophyta; class Magnoliopsida; order Cucurbitales; family Cucurbitaceae; genus Cucurbita; species Cucurbita pepo. The sequence continues at coordinate 916 of NW_019646822.1, forward strand.
GTTTTCTAAAATAGATCTTCGATCAGGATATCATCAAATTAAGATTAAAAATGAAGACATTCCGAAAACAGCCTTTCAAGCCAGATATGGCCACTACGAGTTTGTGGTGATGTCTTTTGGTCTCACCAATGCCCCAGTGGTATTTATGGAATTAATTAACCGAGTATTTAAGGAGTGCTTAGACTCGTTTGTGATCGTGTTCATAGACGACATCTTGATATACTCGAAAATGGACCTAGAACACCAAGAGCACCTTCGCAAAGCCTTAACTATCCTAAGGGAGAACAAGTTGTATGCCAAATTCTCCAAGTGCGAATTTTGGCTACGACAGGTTTCGTTTCTGGGGCACGTAGTGTTTAAAGATGGAATTTTCGTAGACCCCAATAAGATAGAAGTTGTCACGAAGTGGAAACGCCCAACAACGGTCACCGAGATATGAAGTTTCTTGGGATTGGCGGGTTACTATCAAAGGTTTGTCTAGGACTTCGCTAAAATAGCCACGCCTCTCACCCAATTGACAAAAAAAGGGTGTACCTATCATTTGGGACGATACTTGTGAGGCCGCTTTCAAGAGCTAAAACAAAGACTAGTATCCGCCCCAGTGCTCACAGTCCTAGAGAGTTCTGTGGGATACGTGATTTACAGTGATCCATCAAAAAAGGGGTTAGGTTGTGTACTGATGCAACATGACAAGGTTGTTGCGTATGCGTCACGCCAACTAAAGGATTACGGGAAAAACTATCCTACACATGATTTGGAGCTGGCAATGGTGGTGTTCGCGTTAAAAATTTGGTGACACTGCCTGTATGGCAAAAAGACCCAAATCTATACGGATCATAAAAGCCTAAAATACTTGTTCACACAAAAAGAATTGAATATGAGGCAACGTAGATGGTTAGAGCTAGTAAAAGATTACGACATAGATATCCAGTACCACCCTAGAAAAGTAAACGTAGTCGCTGATGCATTGAGTCGAAAGCAGTACACTCGTCGGCCCTCATCACAATGGAGCCACGAGTGCGAACTGATTTCAAACAAGCTGACATAGCGGTAGTAACCGAAGAACTGCCAGCCCAAATAGCCCGACTAAAAGTGCGCCCCATGCTCAGACAAAGGATCATAGACTCACAACGTGGGGATCCTAGCCTAAGCAAAATCCTAAACCAATTGAAAGTAGGCCGAGTGGACGGATTTTCTAAGGCAACAGATGACGGATTATTATGTCAAGGACGTTTATGTGTGTCAACCATGAGCGAAATAAAGAATGAAATCCTAATTGAGGCACACAACTCACCCTTCTCGATACATCCAGGTGGAATAAAGATGTATCAAGACTTGAAACAACACTTCTGGTGGCGAACAAGTAAAAGCCCCTAGGCAGAAAACCGCCGGGTTACTACAACCTCTAAGCATACCAGAATGGAAATGGGAAAACATTGCTATGGATTTCATAGTAGGCCTACCCAAAACACCAAAGAGCTACACGGTAATTTGGGTGGTTGTCGATCGTCTGACAAAGTCGGCTCATTTCCTGCCACGTAAGGCAACATATACACTAGACAACTGGGCTCAATTGTATGTAAAAGAAATTGTGAGGATGCATGGAGTTTCGGTGTCTATTGTGTCGGATCGGGACCCGCGTTTCACGTCGGCCTTTTGGCGCGGACTCCAAAAAGCGTTGGGTACCCAACTCGACTTTAGCACCGCCTTTCACCCACAAACTTGTAATACCCGAAGAAAGAGAAATAGAAATAGAAAAAGAAAAAAAAATATAGGAAAAGTCGAGAGAGGGGCAAATAGGTAAGTTTCCCCTCCAACCACTTGAGGGATCTAAATGAAACCCTTTCAACCTGCAAAAGAAAAATAGTGAGAGAAAAAGGTTAGAGAGAACCTAGAGAGTTGGTATAAGAGATTGAGACTTTCGAGGACGAAAGTTCTTTTTAGGGGTAGATAATGTAACGACCCGGGAAAGAAAGAAAAAAATAATATATATAATAAATAAATAAATAAAAGAGGAAAACGAGAAAACGAGAAAACAAGAAAAAAAAAAAACTCAGTCGCTGGAAAACCCGCGAGTTTTCCGGCGACCGCCGAGTTTCGCGGAACCCACGCGAAACGACGGCCACAGCACGCCCAGCCCTCAGCCCACGACACCCAGCATCTTCAGAACACCTGCAAAGGGAGAAAAGATAGAAAATTTCGAGAGAGAGAGAGAGAGATTTCGGACAAACGTCGGCGAGTGTCCAGTTTCTCCGACGAGCCCTCAAACCACCCTCAAACCGACACCAAACGACCTGTTACCACCATGAGAAGGATCCTAACGAAAGAACAATAACTCAGGGTGCGTTTTGTGTTATTTCGTAAGCGTCGTCGTCGGTAACCGAGGTCAGAAAATTAGGTTTTCTTAATCGTTCTTAGATCTGTGGCTTTTAGGAGCTTTTAGGCCGCAAAACTCCCAGAAAAGAAAGAAGGACGACGAACAAAGAGGAAAAGGGAAGAAAGAGGACCGAAATCGGCAATGGAAACGTCGTGGGAAGGAGAGAGAAAGCTCGCCAGAAAATCGGCCGAAGTCGGGTAAGGAAGACGAGATCCATGGATCCGGGTCAACCCGAACTCAAAACCCGAGAGAGCCAGCCCATTCCTCCCTTGGCCTCTACCTTCGGCCCAGCCCAACTACAGCGGCCCAAACCTCAAACCAGCCCAGAAGCTACGGTTCAGTTGAACCAACCAAGACTAGACCCACGGTCCAATAGAGCCGGCCTGTAAACCAAACACTTGCGGCCCAACCCAGTAAGTCGAGGCCCAATGATTAGTCTTGGCCCAGTAGCCTTCCACAGCCCGTGACCCGAACCACGACNTAACGAAAGAACAATAACTCAGGGTGCGTTTTGTGTTATTTCGTAAGCGTCGTCGTCGGTAACCGAGGTCAGAAAATTAGGTTTTCTTAATCGTTCTTAGATCTGTGGCTTTTAGGAGCTTTTAGGCCGCAAAACTCCCAGAAAAGAAAGAAGGACGACGAACAAAGAGGAAAAGGGAAGAAAGAGGACCGAAATCGGCAATGGAAACGTCGTGGGAAGGAGAGAGAAAGCTCGCCAGAAAATCGGCCGAAGTCGGGTAAGGAAGACGAGATCCATGGATCCGGGTCAACCCGAACTCAAAACCCGAGAGAGCCAGCCCATTCCTCCCTTGGCCTCTACCTTCGGCCCAGCCCAACTACAGCGGCCCAAACCTCAAACCAGCCCAGAAGCTACGGTTCAGTTGAACCAACCCAGACTAGACCCACGGTCCAATTGAGCCGGCCTGTAAACCAAACACTTGCGGCCCAACCCAGTAAGTCGAGGCCCAATGATTAGTCTTGGCCCAGTAGCCTTCCACAGCCCGTGACCCGAACCACGACCCGAACCGGACTGCGACCCACGCTTCGACCCGACACTACCATTTGACGTGGCTCTCTCTGCTGCCGCCACGTGTCACACAGCGGTGCAGGCAGTCCCTCGGCTCGGCTCGACGCAAACGGCTCAGCTCCCTCCGGTGACGCTCCGGCGGCTCCTCCGGTGGCTCCAGCGGCTGTTCGGCTCGGCTCACCTTTTTTCATCCCGGTTTCCACTGTTTCGACCCTCCCGGATCTGTTTTCGACCCCGATTAAGGTATCTGAGGCCGTTTTAGAGCCGTATTTCATATTTATTAAATTATAGGTAAATTAATTGTGAAATACTAACGGAAAGTGGTGAACGGTGTGATAGGAAACAAACCCCAGCGAAGTAGGAAGCAGCTCTCACGGAACGGGAGCTTACGTTTAGCTATTTAGGGAGTACTTCGGCCGAGGCCAACCAAGTAAGTGGCCTTACTATAGGATAGGCTATATAAATTGTATGATGCTTGATGATATGTGCCAGTTTATACATATTTTGTTGAGTGACGCTTGATATGTTTGACGCACGTTGTGGCATTATGATGAGCATGATGATTGCATGATTTTTACCTTAATATGATGATGTTTTCCATATTGAGCATGCTAGATGATGATGAGTGCCATATTGCATCATGTCGTTAGATCGACGTAGGACACAACCCTAAGAGCATGAAAATGATATTAATATAAATATCCACGAGTATGCGTTACCTAGAGTAACAAAGAGATGAGACTAGAGGGTTGTGTCAGAAGAGACATTACGATGGATTTAGAGGGACCTCATGCATTTTGTATGTTCATAAGCATAGGGCTACTTCCCCTAGAGATGATGAGTGCGGACGCGCACCTTATGATGAGCGCGAATGCGCACAGGTGCGAAAGCACACAGATGAGGGTGTTCATGAGGCGCATGACACTATGGGGTTCCGCTGACCTCCGGACGTCGCTACAGATTAGCTTGACCAGAGGGTCCAGGGGGTGTGCGAGCGCCCTGGGGACTCACACTCGCACGTGTGAGTCGTGTGTAGGGAAGTACTACACATCCAATTTGTCCGAGACTGGAGGCCACCCCTAAGATGATTAGAGATAGGTCCCTATTCATGATTGCATGTGTTTGCATTAGCATGGCCCCTATAGTGGGGTCACTTACTGAGTATTCTTTGAAATACTCAGGCCGTGTGCCACATCATTTTTCAGGTAAAGGCAAGGCGCACTTGTACGGAGGACGGCGGCATCGCGAGCAGAGACTGTGGCACGTGCATAGGGTAGATTCATATTTAAATTTCTAGTCTTAAGTTAGAATAGGTTGTTTTGCATTTCATTGTTTTAAATTATTTTGTATTTGTTTTTGTTTTCTCTAAATTTCAGTATTTCATATTTAAACACGTAAGACCATGGGTGTGTTTTCCAGAGAAGAAGTTGTTTTAAACGTTTTTTGAAGTTTACGTTATCAACTATGTTCATGTAAGAGTTATATTTCCGCATTATAGATGAGCATGAGACGTTAGTAGCGACTCTGAGTATGTGGAAATTTAGGGTCGTTATCACAATATATATACATCCATCATTCACATGTCGTATCATAATCATATCATATCGTAAACACTTCGTGGTCATATCGTTCCCTAACTTATCATAGCCTTAACATTCTTATACCTATCATAGTGATATCCTTACATGAACGTTGCCCCAACGCTATCGTTCTATCAATCTATCATAATCTCATCTCTTTCTACTCATATCCTAACCATATTCTTTTATCAATCTCTCATATTCATAGCACTTCAAGACGTAACCTAACCTTAACGTTTCGTGAACATATCTTCTATCGTTACATTACGTTTAGTGCATCCTTCTCGTATCATATCTCAAACATATCATTAAACACATCACACCGTAAGTATTATCATACAATTCACATAAAATAACATATACATCAACATAATATATGCATATCGATTCATAGATAATTCACACATATCAGTATATATGACAGGTGCAGAACCACGGGTACGTGTGAACATCAAATATAACCATGCCGATAGTAACGTCACTTACCTGGTTAGCTTAAGTTGTTGTCACGAATATATCCTCAATGAAAGTTTGATTCTGTCCCTTGAAATCAAAGTCAACTTTGTGAGCCATGACATCAGTTTCAAGTTTTAACTCTATAAACTTATTTCTCTTGGCCCATTGTTAAAAGTCTTTAAATGTTATATATCTATAATTATATTTTTATTAAAAAGCTTATTTTATATGGTTACTCTTGTATAAAAAAGTGATAGAGTTCTTTCAAGTTATTTTGTGTTTTCATGCCGGATTTACTTTTCTCTCTATATTTAGTTTAATTTTTTTTTTTTTTAATTATGGAATCTTCCTTCTTCTTTTTCTTTGTCTCTCTTGCCTTTTAATTTTGTTCACATGTATTCCAAATTTCTAGTAGATGTTGTTTCCAAATCTTTGGTTTATCTCCATGATATAAATTTAATCAAATATTAATGATCTAACCTGATTTACTAGAATTCGTATAAATGATTTACATTTAGTTTCTAACTCAAAGCTAAACCATTGTAATGATTCAATGAACATCTAACTATAAGCTATGATTTCTAAAAAAAATAAGATAAAAGAAAATCAAGATTTAATATATACTGATCAGATCTCTTTAGGTAAATCTCCATCTACAAGTGAATCTCAACTTGGTAGAGACCATTCTCGTTTTTCCTTAATCTCACCATTGTTGTTTTTCTGTTTCTGTTATAGCTACTGTGACTTCCAAGTGTTCACCATTGTCAATCCTCACTCTTTTAACTTCAATGTCTCTTAATTCCTCAAAAAACTCCTTGTGATATGTCATATGCCGCTGTCAATCAACCAGCTTTCGCTTGATTCTTTGCCTGAGAAACAAGTGACCACAAACAATTGATCTTCTTCTTGATCAATTACTTGTGCATCTACTTCTTTCACCTGACCTTTGACTTTGCAGATCATAGCTTCATGTCCAAGTTGATTGCATTTGGAGCATTTGGTGTCAGGTCTTCTCCAACACTTGTATGGTGGATGACCTTTCTTCTCACAATGGCGGCAAGGTGGATGAGATTTTTTGAAACCTCCTCCTTTTGTCTTCTGATAATTGCAGATGAATCTCCATTCGTCGATTGGTTTTTGAAAATATTCTTGTTTTTATACCTGTGATTGTCTTGATGCTTAACCAGTAAGGCACCTTCAATCACCCCTTCTTACCACATAGACCTCCTTTGCTCTTGTGCTTGTAAAGCGTTCAAGAGCTCTGTAAGAGAAATCTTTGACAAATCTTTGGTGTTCTCCAAAGTAGTAATGGTGGTTTCAAACTTCTCTGGAACAGTGACTAGCAGCTTTTCAACGATCCTGGAATCATTTAACACAGAACCAAGCAATCTCATCTTGTTGGCAATGTTGAGAAGCCTGTCAGAGAACTCTTTCACCGACTCAGACTCCTTCATCTTCTGCAACTCGAAATCCCTAATCAAATTCAGAACTTTCATTCCACGAACCCTCTCATCTCCTTCATATTCAGCCTTGAGGTAATCCCAGATTTCCTTTGCTGTTTTGAGGGACATTATTCGCATGAAGATCATTTGAGATACAGATGCAAATAGGCACGCTTTTGCCTTTGATTTTCTTGTCTTCTTATCCTTCTGTAATTTGATTTGTGCTATAGTAGGATTTGCTGGAAGTGGAGGGACCTCGTAATCGTCTTCTATTGCTTCCCAAAGATCCAAGGTCTCTAGATATGTCTCCATAAGAACTGCCCACATTTGATAATTGTCTCTATCGAAGACTGGTGGTGCAACAGTTAAAAAACTTCATTCTCCTTCCATCTTGTTCTCACAGATTTCTTAAGAAGACGACTCTGATACCAATTGTTAGTGAAAGAGAGTGATTGAATGGTTGATGAGAACATTGTATTATGAAGAGTAAGAAGGCTATGTATATATACTCAGAATACAAAAACAAATTTAGAAAATCTAGCTAAAAGTCTGCATAAAATCTGGTAAGAAACTAGTAAACAAATCAAAAACTAAATCAAATCAAAACAAATCAACTCCTAACTATAATTTAATCAGATATTACAGCAATCTAAATAAACACGTGATCTTTAACAAATAGAACCAAGATTGAATTTTAAACTTTGGGTCGATTAAAAAAACTAAAAAAAAATAAAAATAAACAAAAATCAAATTGAGAAAAAAATAAACGCAAAGGGAACGTATATCCAATCTTGAGCCTGAAATTCTGATACCAAATGATAAGATAAAGAATCACTACAAGGGGAGTAAGATTCGGATTACCTTGTTGATCGAATATCTCAAGGCAAGAACATTGTTTGAGATACGAATCACTCCACAAGCAAGATCGATCATGTCTAGCTTGAATGATTCTTCTTGTTCAAATATCTCAATGCAAGAACACTTGTTTGAGATTCGAATCACTCCACAAGCAAGATTGATCAATACCACTTGAATGACTCTAGCATACAAGTTCTATACACAAGAATTTGCAAAGAAAATCTTAGCTTTCAACAAAGCTAAAAAATAGAAATTCTGTTATTTTTTAATTCCAAAATGTGAAGTGTTCTTGCCTTGAGATATTTGATCAACAAGAATCATTAAAGCTAGACATGATTGATCTTGCTTGGCTAAAGAAAAGCACAAATGCTTCTCTTACTGTATTTTCCAAGTCTGCCTACAAATACAACATACATGGCTTTGTACAGCCTAAAAAATCAAACTATCAAATGATTCCAAGAGGTGTAACATTCATATTTTATGGCCATAATTAACCCTTATCTAAATGTAACCTAAAGTAAATAAAAAGTCTTAAAATATATTAATGAAATACAATAACTCTATATCGTAATCCACCTAAAATTTATAACAATGAAACTTCATTCTTCTTCAATGTGGCATTAATTGAAATAAAGTATTCCTATACGGCTGACGACAACATCGCAACTCGAGACCATGACACATGCATAGGTAGTCGTATTTATTTTCTTATACTGAGGCTAAAATAAGATGTTTTTAATTTAAATGTTTATTTATTTTATTTAGTCTTTTGTTTTGTCATTTTTAATCATGTTTTCAAAACTAAATCCATGGTTGTGTTTAAAATGAATGTGAAGTTTCATGAAAGTTTAAATGAAGTATTTCCGCATTCAATGATCATGATAGGTATAAAGTGGCAACCTTAAATTAAGTAGAAATTTGGAGTTGCTACAAAATTATCTTGATAAATTTAGAAAAATAATATCTCAAACAATGAAGAAATTATATTTATAAAAAAAAATCGTTAATGTAAGTTACATATTTTATATTAGAGATATCAATGAAATTAATAAAAAAAATAATGAAGAAAGACGAGTCATTACCATTGTTGAAATTTATGATCTAAAGCCTCGTTTTTTATGATTTAGTTTAATTTTAATTATTTTAGATTCAATTCAACATTATACCGGATAAGAAAAATTATAGATTTTTAGCATAATGTTGAACAATATGTAGTTGACATATGAGAGCATCGTGTTTAAGAAATAACATAAAGGGTCTATAGTATGGGTATAAAGTTGAATGTTTTATTTTTATAACACTATTGATACAATTCACTTTATAATTACTACAATGATTGGATCCAAATCGTCAATATAAAGACATGAGAGCCCCAACATTGGACACAATGAATTTGTATAAGTTAGATCACACAATATTTAATCTTTTTATAAATCAATGAATTTAGAAAAATTAATATTTCACGATATGTAGTTTGTTCTATATAATTTAAATTTTTAATTTTTAAATTTTTTGTCTCATTTTAAAAATTGTTCCGATAATCAATTGTTGAATGCATAAATAGAAATGACAACCAGATACTTTCAACCCTACCAATTAAGAGGATAATAAATTGGTGAATACAAATAAATTCAAACAAATTTTTGTTGGTATCAATCCAAATCAATCTATTCAACTATTTTTTAGTGGATATATAAGAAGCGGAACATTTGATCGAACTAAAAAAACAAAGCATTTAGAGTTCAAGAAAGAATGAATTTTTTGATAAACTTCTGTGTCATTTCATATCTTCTAGTGATAACGGCAGCGATAGAGAAACCATCTTTTGAAGACTCAAAAGAGTATACAGCGCCATTGACAAAATGGAAGGTGACGGTAACTAACCAATTGAGTCGAGGTCAAACTTTATTAGTTCACTGCAAATCAAAAGATGATGACTTGGGGGATCAAACGCTCCAAGTAGGTCAAAGTTTCTCGTGGAAATTCAAAGTAAATATTTTATCAACCACCCTTTTTTGGTGTAATCTACGTACCTCATCGAATAAGCATGTGTCAATGGAAGTATTTTGGCCGGAGAAACATGATTGGCTTGGTTATAGATGCGCCTACACGACTTGCAATTGGGATGCTAGAGACAATGGCATTTATTTGGAGAATCTTATTAAAAATGTAGATGAGTTTGTGCGTACTTGGGAAAACTAGGATAATTATGTCGTGATTGAGGATGGATCGTTGGAAATATTATCTTCCGATAACTTTTATATAAATTTATACATATCATGTAATTTTTATACTTTCATCATCCCGTACGAATATTAATAAATATTTCACATCAACTTATACTTGAAAATTTGAAAACATTTTAAGACGGTAAAATATCTGGTTAAATTTAGAAAAAATATATGAAACAACTCCAAAAATTATATTTTAAAAAAGAATCTTACCTATTTTATTTTAGATATATCAATCAAATTTTCAAAGAAATTGAAGAAAAAATGGAAATGATAGTTTGTGTGTGTATATATATATCAAAGTATCATTTCGGTTTTTAATTATTAATTTATTTGTTATTCAATGCATAATAAATAATAAATTTTTTTAATCTATTTTTCATTAAATCTAATTACAATTCAACTTATACTAACTTATACTATTAATGCAAATACATTCGACCTATACTAACCTAGGCTAGGAATGCAAATACAATTCAACCATACTAACCTATACTATTAAATTTGAAATGAAAATCTATCCTATGTATGTGTTATGATCACGGGATTTGCGATGCTTCCGTCGATCTCACATGAGTGTCTTGCCTTTATCTAAAAATGTAGTAGCACGAGATTGGAGTATTTTAAGAATACTCAGTAAGCGATCCCCTATCGGGGTTATGCAGCAAGAACATACAAATGAGATGATGGGACTTATCCTTTCAAACTGTTTTCCTACGATGCTATCCTAACGGGTAACTTGGATGTGTACCATATATTCTAAACACAACCCATAAGTGCGAGTATGGACTCACGAGTCAGTTTGCACACCGTTGGGCCACTTTCCTTGTCGGGCGAGCATACTTTGGGACTCCTTAGGCCGGACACCCCATTAGAACTAGTAACCGTCACGGAAACATTATGTAAAACATAATGATTGCTCCCTGCCCATTGGTGTACGAGTCCGTACCCTCGTGATGGAATAGGGGCATCCCCTAATGCATGAGCACACATAACGGATGAGGTCCCCAAAATTTCTGTTCTTAATATTATTACATATAACCCCGCTATCATTTTCATTCATATCATATTATTCCTCATTTTTCAGTCCTTCTATCATGCATAATTCTAACGGGATTATGTTTCATGCTATTTATTGTAGTTTCATGTCATACCTATCATACTGTATACATAGAATTTAGGAGACATAACATAGCATTTCATGCTTATATCATAACATATTGATGTGCAATTCATACAATAATTATCTCAATGATCACATCAACATTCTAAGTATAACACATCACATCACATTATATCACACATCAAATCATTCCAAAACAACATACGCTCACATTGCATACATTTACGTATTAAATCGTAACATCCTAAACATACAATTTATGATACATGCGAAGCCACGGGCACGTGCCAACATACAACATACCATTTACATAACTTACGACGGTAGGGCCACTTACTTGGTAGGCCTTAGCCGACGTACTCCTTAAAATATATCCGTACGCTCCTAGCTCCTAGCTCCTTGTATGTATCCTACGCTATCGTTGGTGGTTGGTTCCTATTGGATCATTCTAACACCTTTTGTTAGTATTTCACAACATAATTATATTCCAACTTAAAATTGTTAAATACGGCCTTAAATTGACTATTTTACCATAAACGAGGTCGAATGAGGGTTGGAACAATGCTGGATAGGTTGGAGCCGCATACACCATCAAAGATGACACGTGGCGCCACTAGGAGAGGCCGCTGTGCAGGTCGAAGACAGGTCGGACTCGGTCACGGGTTCTGGGCCGCGATGGGGTTTCGGCTGCAGGTGGCTGAACCGAGGCTTTTGGGCTGTAGGCGGTCTTGGGTCGAAGTCTTTGGGCTGTAGGGAATGGATTGGGCTTGTGGGTCCGAGTCGGTGCAAGTTTTTGATTTCGGGTCACGACTGATTGGGTTAGGCCAAGGCATGGGTTGGGCTGGGTCGAGGCGATGGCCGTAGACGGGGTGGATACGGTTCACAAGCTACGTGTCGGTTCTCAGTTGCGGTTTCAGGTCGCGACTGAGGTATTTGGGCTGCAGGTGTGGATTGGGTTGGGCCGAGGCAAGGGTCGATTTTTGGGTTGGTTTCGGATTCGTGTGGCGGATCCGGGTCTCGGGTCGGGATTCGTCTTCTTCACCCGTTTACCAGGAAAAACTCAAGCGACCTTTCTCTCTCCTCAGTAACGCCGCTCAGGGGTCTTCTTTCCTTCATTTTCTTTCGTTTCCGCGTCGTCTCCATTTCGTTTTCCCTTTAAGAAGGTTATTAAAGGACGACCACGGACGGCGACCACGGACCACGGACCACGGTCGTGGGTCGAGGAGAACGAAAACTCCAGATCATTCTTTTAAACATCATTCTTTTAAATAACGATCTGAACAATAATGCTAAAAAAAAGAAAAAGAATGAGCAATTCAACTATAGATTGAATATCACAAAACAACACTTAAAAGAACGAAAAAGCTTACCAAGAAAGAATGAAGTGTTATTTGTTAAACTATTTTGTAATTTCATCTCTGGTTTTGATTTTAGCCATGGAGGGAACACTATGCTTAGCTTTTGTAAACTAAAATCAAGTATAGTTCGTTCATTGCAAATCAAAAGATGACGATTTGGGTGACCATAATGTAACAAGTGCCCAGACCTATCAATGACATTTTAAGGAGAATATGACTTCAACTACGCTCTTCTCCTTATCGTGTACCTTAAGAACTCAAACCGTAATAGTATTCTCTCCCACTCCCCTGCCCAAAAAAAATGTCAGATTTGAGAAGAGAAAATAGAAATGACAAAAATTGTTAATAATTGAAGGTAAGTTTGTTATAGTCAAAACATCAATTAATTAATTAATTAAAATTAATTAATTTGAGATGAAGGAAAAAAAAAACCAACTATCTCCCATTTTTTTATGATAACAAACAATTTCAAGAAAAATAGTATGAAATCATAAAACCATAAAACTTAAAATAAAATAAAACTTCTGTCCAGGATCAATGTCTCTAGAATCATGATAGACATTCTAATATATCATCGTAAATTTAAAATTCACTCAAATCCATATTCTCCACTATATTAATGCTTCAATGAATTATGAAACATCACAACAACAAAGTCATTCATTAATTATAAAATAACAACTAAGTATTCATTAATTATAAAATAACAAACTTAAAACATATTTTTCCTAATTTTCTCCCCTTTCTAATCATAAAAAAGAACCATAAAAAAATAATAAAAGAATGACACGCGTTATTGCTTCACTTCAAGAGAAGCTCCTATGGAAGTTCACTATGAATGGGTACCCATCATGAGATTTACAGGTACTATCTAATAGTCAAAAGTCTCAAAAAAGCAATTCTTTGTNAGCTCGGTAAAAACATATGTTAATTGATTATTAGAGTTTACAAAATCAAGAATAATATGTCTATTTTGCAACATGCTCTCTAATAAAATGATGTCTAATGTCAATATGTTTAGTTTCTCGAATGATGAACAAGATTTTTGGTTAAATTAATATCACTAGTATTATCACAAAATATAGGCCCATTGTCAAATTTTAATCCAAAATGACAAAGAGTTTGTTTCATCCAAAAAATTTGAGCACAACAACTAGCAACCGCAATATATTCCGCTTCGGTAGTAGATAAGACAACTTAATTTTGCTTTTTACTAAACCAAGAAACTAATTAACTACCAAGAAATTGACAAGTTCCACTAGTACTTTTACGATCAAGTAAACCTCCAGCAAAATCCTCATCAAGTAAACCAAGAAACTAATTTAACGGAATGTAAATGAGATTCCTTAGGACAATATTGAAACCTAGCCCAAAGACATACACTAAACATAATATCAGGTCTATTAGCAGAAGTAAAGTAAAGATCCAATCATACCTCGATAAGATTTTATATCTACACATTTACCTTTTTCATCCTTGTCAAGCTTGGTAGATGTGCTCATTGGAGTTTTTGCAATCTTACCTTCATTGAACTTGAACCTTTTGAGTAAATCCTTCGTGTATTTCTCTTGATTTAGGAAGATACCATCTTTTCGTGTTTGATTTGAAGTCCAAGAAAGAGACTGATCTCTCGCATCGTACTCATCATATATTTAGAAAATTCTTCACATAAAGAAGGATTAATAGAACCAAATATAATATCATCAACATATATTTGCACTAATAACATATCTTTTTCTTTAATTTTAATAAAGAGAATAATGTCGAGCTTACCCATTTTGAAATCATTCTCAATAATAAAATTACTAAATCTATCGTACCAAGCTCTTGGAGCTTGTTTAAGCCATAAAGAGACTTTTTCAATTGATAGACATGAGGTGGAAAATCAAAATTTTCAAATCTAGGAGGTTGTTTTACATGAACTTCCTCCATAATATAACCATTTAAGAATGCACTTTTCACATCCATTTGATATAATATAAATTTACCATTTAAGAATGCACTTTTCACATCCATTTGATATAATATAAATTTTTTATAAGAAGCAAATGCAAGAATATTCTAATAGCTTCTAATCTTGCAACGGGTGCAAAAGTTTCTTCATAGTCTATACTTTCATCATGACAATAACTTTGAGCTACAAGTCTAGCTTTATTTCCAATCATATTCCCATTTTCATCAATTTTATTTCTAAAAACCCATTTGGTTCCAATAATGAAAATATTAGAGAGCCTAGGGACTAATTCCCAAACTTTGTTCCTTTCAAATTAATTTAGTTCTGGTTGCATAATTAAAATCCAAAACTCATTATTTTTGACATTGACTTTTTGGTTGAATTTGAGAAAAAAAAAAAAGGCAAGATTATTAAATAAATTAATAGAGGAACGAGTTTTCACATGTTGTTCGGGATCACCAATAATCAAGTCCATGGAATGAGATGAGGCATACCTCCGTACTTTTGGCACGGGTGAAGAATCTTCTTCCTTCTTTTCATTTGATCTCACTCCTTTTTTTTACTCGAAAGAGTTTCTTTTCCCTTGTCAAAGACAAGTAAATCTCCCAAATTTCTTTCTAAATTATCACTACAAATAGACTCATTAAAAATATCATTACAAGATTCATCAAATAACACATGCATATTCTTCTGTAACTAAAAGTTCTCTTATTGAAAACTTTACCTTTACTAGGAGATGAATGACCAAGAAAAATACCAATATCCGTCTTAGAATAAAATTTTCTCAAGTTTTCTTTGTTGTTTAAAATAAAACATTTGCAACAAAAAAACTTTGAAATACCCCATATTTGGAATTTTATTATGTCAAAGTTCACAACAACTAGTTTTATCTAAACAGGATCTAATTAAAACTCTATTTGAAACATAACAAGGGTATTAACCGCTTCCACTCAAAAATATTTAGGTAAATCATATTCATTTAACATTGATCTAGCAAATTCTTGTAAATTACGATTTTTGTTTCTTTCAACCACGTCGTTTTGTTGAGGAGTCCTTGGAGAGAAGTCATGATAAAAACCATTATCTTCACGAAAATTTTCAAACGCTAGGCTATGGAATTCTCCTCCATGGTCACTCATAATTTTAGTAATTAAAAAAACCTTTTTCATTTTGAACTTGTTTTACAAAACTAGCAAATCTTTTCAAAACATCATTTTTATGTTTTATCATCAAAACGCAAGTAAATCTCGAAAAATCATCAACTAAAAGTACATTTTCAGAGTGAGTACCAGAGTTATTACCTATAGTACCCTTACCAATTATTTTACCCTTCTTGTTGTCGCCAACAGTTACTAAGCCACCATCCTTCACTCACAAACTTGGATTGGTTTCCTATCATGTGTCTTGAGCAATCACTGTCCAAATACCACTTATTTTTCTTGGAGGCTTTCAAATAAACCTCTAAACAAAATATTCAAAATTGACCTTGGTACCCATACTTGATTTGGTCCTAACAAGTTAGTTTTCACAAATTTAGGAATCATGTTTGCATTCATATTAAAAAACTTACCACAGGAGAAACAAACAACATCATGCAGGAATTTATTTTTTGAACTAAGTTTATGTATTCTATTTTGAATAGAAAAATTATTTCTTAAAACATTGTTAAATTTTATATTTTGAGAAAGTTTTGTTCCCGAAGGAATGTTTTGAGAATTTTTCAATTTAAAGCAATTAGGTTTAATATGACCTTCAACACCACAATTGTAACGACCCAAAAAGAAAATTAAAGAATTAAAATAATTAAAATAATAATTTTCCGTAAACTACTATCCACTAACCCCTCCAAATCGGAATACTCGATCATAAGTGGCTCCTACAATAAAAAAAAAAAATACAAACAACCAGATTTACGAGGAGAGCTGGAGATTTAATTTGGAGAGAGATCTTGTTGTTATTACGGTAAGTCATGTTTCAGATCTCTGATCTCTGAGATCTCTTTTGAAGTCATGTTTCAGATCTCTCATCTATTTTTAAGTCATGTTTCAGATCTCTGATCTCTTTTGAAGTCATGTTTCAGATCTCTGATCTATTTTTAAGTCATGTCATGTTTCAGATCTCTGATCTCTTTTGAAGTCATGTTTCAGATCTCTCATCTATTTTTAAGTCATGTTTCAGATCTCTGATCTCTTTTTCATTTATCCAGATCAGATTTCCTTCTCTGATCTCTTTTTAAGTCATGTTTCAGATCTCTGATCTTTTTCTCATTTATCTAGATCAGATCTCTTTTTAAGTCATGTTTCAGATCTCTGATCTCTTTCTCATTTATATTTCCTTTTCGTTTGTCTAATTATTCAGAATTAGATCAGATTTACTTTTCGTTTGTCTAATTATTCAGAATTAGATCCCTGGTTTTCTTGCCCAGTTATTTAGATTTTTGGTTATGATGTTAGGTCATAGAAAAATAACTAGAACAGATTCTTTTCTTTCTAGAACAGATTCTTTTCCTGTGTCTAATTATTCAGAATTAGATTCCTGGTTCTCTTGACCACATATTTAGATTTTTGGTTATGAGGTTAGGTTATAGAGAACAAATATTTGTCAATAGAATAAAAGAAAATACAGAAAGGATAAGAAAAATAAATACAAAATAGAGAGTAAAAGAGAAGAATAGGAACAAAAAATTAACAGGTAAATAAGAAAGAAAAGAGGAAAGGAGAAAGGAAGGATTTGGAATGAAAATTTATCTGTCAATTTTAGACTTTAACAAAATTAGAGGAAGAAAAAAAAAAATACATATAAGATAAAGGAAAGATTTGGAAAGAAGAATTAATTAGAATACAAAAAAAATATGAGATGACCAGAGGCCAAAATACTGTTAACAAAAGAAAAAAAGAAAAAAGAAAAAAAAAATATATATGTATATAGATAGATAGGAGACCAAATACTGTAAACAAAATAAAAAGGGAAGAGAGAAAAGTAGAAATGCAGGGAAAAGAAAATACAGAACAGATAAGAAAAATAAATACAAAATAGAGAGTAAAAGAGAAGAATAGGAACAAAAAATTAACAGGTAAATAAGAAAGAAAAGAGGAAAGGAGAAAGGAAGGATTTGGAATGAAAATTTATCTGTCAATTTTAGACTTTAACAAAATTAGAGGAAGAAAAAAAAAAATACATATAAGATAAAGGAAAGATTTGGAAAGAAGAATTAATTAGAATACAAAAAAAATATGAGATGACCAGAGGCCAAAATACTGTTAACAAAAGAAAAAAAGAAAAAAGAAAAAAAAAAT